>NC_044994.1:69658501-69811001 GCF_008728515.1 Papio anubis
ATGAAGATACAACACTCTATGGAAATTATTCTTTTAATATTTTCTTGCCAAATGTCTTAGCACTGAATGTATTGTCCATGGGACAACACTGCATGCAGCCACATTCTGCCAGGGTAATGGAATTAACTATCCGTGTGTAAATGCATGGATAAAGAAGACAAGGGGGCCGGGCGCGGGGGCTCACGCCTGTAATCCCAGCACTTTGGGAGGCCGAGGCGGGTGGATCACAGGGTCAGGAGATCGAGACTATCCTGGCAAACATAGTGAAACTCCCGGCTCTACTAAAAATACAAAAAAATTAGCTGGGCGTGGTGGCAGGCACCTGTAATCCCACTACTCAGGAGGCTGAGGCAGGAGAATGGTGTGAACCTGGGAGGCAGAGCTTGCAGTGAGTGAGCCGAGATCGCGCCACTGCACTCCAACCTGGCGACAGAGAGAGACTCTGTCTCAAAAAAAAAAAAAAAAAAAAAGACAAGGGAAGATTATGCAATATGACATTCAGAAACTAACTGGATGAAACATTTTGAGATCAAAAAAAGTTTGAGTGTTATATGATGTAAATAATGAGTGTGCAGCATTCTACTTGCTTTAGTTGAACTTGTTTGAAATATTTTCCTTCCTCTTTTGGCTGGGCTCCTTTGCATCGGACGTTCTGACTTTATTCTGTGGCCGCGGGTGGGTTGAATGTTCTGAACATCGTTTGTATGTCTGTCAAGTGGGAATGGATAAGGGCCACTTGCTTGAAGAGTTTCCTCTGAGGCTCGTAGGGAAGACGCGGTCACACCAGCCCAGCATGACCTTCCAGTGCCCGGCCTGTCCACATTTCTTCCATGATTTGTGCAGCAAGCCTCACGCTTATCCACAAGGAACTGTTTTTGTTTCTGGGATTGCAGATCGGAGCTTGCTCTTAGATGCTTTTTCATAACCACTAATTGAGCTATAATGATTAATTAGTTCACCAAACATTTTTAATGGATCTTCTGCATGTGAGTTGGCATAGTTGGTCCTGAGAGGTCTATTAAGAGAATTAAGAAATAGCTGTTGATCCTAAGGACATAGTCCTTGTCCTGTAGTGGTGGGAATCAAGCTTGGGCTCACATGAACGTGAAGAAACAACCATTTTTGTTATTATCTCTTAACGACGATCTTGTAAATTGAGCATAATGTGCTATGTTATAGCCTCTGTGTTTCAGAATGATGTGGAAACTCCTTTACTTATATATGTAAATGTTCATAAGAATTTGGAGCTAAGGAACATTTAGGCAAACACATTGCGGTGCAAAGGGAAATTCACAGAGAAACCGGACTCCGGAACCCTCCTTACCCGTCTATCATTAAAAAGATAACAGGAGTAATTTTGTATGTAAAGATTATTAGTCTGCTCAATTACAACGTAGAGTTGGCACTGCCAAATCCTGAGGCAAACAATCATTTTCTTTTTATGTTTTCTTTTTTTAATTTGTGATGACTATGAGCCACTTCTTGGAAAAGAAACTGCGTAACAGGTTTTGGATCTGGCATTGCTGTGTCTGGGGCACTAAGATTATTCTGAGGGAATAACTTATTTGCATCTATAAGACCTCATTCAAATACTACCTTTCCTTTGCTTCATCCAGTGACACATAATTCTTTTTTACCTGAGATTCACCCAAAAGTAATTTATGTTTTGCTTATGAATTTTTTAAAAAAATATCATGAGATTATGATCATTGTAAACTTTTATTTGTAGTAAAAATCAGACATTCTAATTGGACTGAAGTTTAATGAGAATTAGAAACATCAGTATGAACCTGGGAACAAAACGATGGTTTGTCTTTATAACAAATTATACAGATGAGAGCAATGCACATGGTTTTACAGCATTTGACGAAGTGCTTGTAATGAGTGGCAGCTTTGAATAGCTAACAGGTGCTGCTGATGTGCTGGCAGCTCCCTCATCTTCCAGCCAGGACCATTCTCAGGAAGAGAGGCACTGTGGGCCAGTTATACCTAACAGAGCAACTTAGAAAACACATGTAACCTCAGGCTAGGGGAACAGTCCTAAATAGGAAATTTATCTCAACAAAGAGAAAGAAGGAATGAGCTGTAGGAGCCAATAGGACTGTCATTCTTCTTAAGCAGCAAACCCTTGGCATCTGATCATTGATTTTCATGGAGTTCAACACGGGCTTGCTAGAGCATGCGCCAGCTTTGTGAAGGGCAAGGTTGCTAGCTCCTGGGAAGGGGACTGGAGGAAACGTCTCCAACACATCCCACTGAGTAGAGAAAGTGACACAGAAAGATACAAGGAGTACAATAATTTTTGGAGACAGAACTATCGAAGCTGCTACAGAACCAATGACAAAATGGAGAAAACAGATGACGCCACAGAGCGTAGTTTGAATTTCAGAACCATAATACGTGGCCACAGATTGGTAACTTCATAGTCATGAGGTTATTATCTACTGGCATTTGCATGATAGAGAAAATGCCCATAGATAAAGAAAAAATAAAAACTCAAAAGCCTAACTGGCCTAAGCAAGACAAGAGCACCAGTTAATATAAAAGAACTAAGGTTAGCCATTGAAAAGAAAACAATGCGAGCACAATGCTGTATTTCATGCAAGAAAAAGATGGCTCAAGAAGTAACTTAAAAAGTTACAAGATAAACTAAAGATGTGGACTTTCTCTGTGTCTGCAGAACAAATGAACCCGAAGGTGCACCGCGGTTCGCCGGGTCTTCTGCAAATGTCACGGAGGTGCCACGGAGGGGGAGTCAGGGCAGTGGGAGGGGGCGCACGACAAGAAATCCGGCTCACAAGGGCAGAATTTCTGTAGGGAAATATGCTATGCATTTGCATGGGGCTGAAGCCTGTGGAAGCGCAACTAGCAACTAACAAGCATCTCAGAGCAAACGAAGTGGAGGGAAACTTAAATCGCCGCATTGCCGAGTTTTGCTGCGTAGATGAGACAGAAATCGCACCACATTGTTGTTTTGTCTATCTTATTTTCTAGGCTTGGAGCTCCTTGGGGAAAGAAGTTGCTCTATTGGATTTGGTGTTTTCTGCATGTAACACAGCTCCTGGCAGACACCAGGTGCTTTAATGAATCTTTCGTGCTTTCCGGGCCATTTTTCAACTGTCTGAATGTTCCCAATTGCATCTCTTTGAGGAGCTTGGTAATTTAGCTAAAATTGCAGCTCTGTCCTGAGGAAGCATCAGATAGTAAACATATCTCCAAGGAGAAGAATTATAACCAGGCCCAAGGCATGTTAGTGTGGAAGCAGTTAAGTACATGGACCCCCCCAAAAAAAAAAAGTGGAAGTATAATGCAAACATGAAGGGCAGCCGAGCAAGACCCCCAGGTCTGCAGTTGCCACCTCTGTGCTGTGAGCAGGACGCAGAAAGGCTGCCGTGATGAAGAGATGGTTCAGAGGTCGCCCTCGGAGCTGCTCATGTAAGGGTGGGTCCTCCCCGTAGCCTCATTTCCCTGCTATAGGAGCCACGGTATCAGAGGGGAGTTTATCAATGAAAAAGTCATACAAAAAAATTTTAGAAACGACAATGAAGACCAGAACTCTTCATCCATCATTTTCCAGTGTGTTCCACGATCCTTGGTTTTTGCAGAGTTCAGCAGAATCTCACTATTAGCACTGCAGCCTCGCTGTGAGGAAGCTGTTCCATGCCGTCACCTGCATCAGGTCCTCTGCCCATCTCTCTCTCTCACTGGGTGCAGAGGATCCAACGGAGAGTGCTGGGGCTGCCTCGTGCATGGTGAAGTCACTGAGGAAAGGAGTTTGGGGCCCTGAATGACTGGGTGGGGTCCTCTTTCGCCCCCTGCCATCAACTCTGTTGGACTGGATAAGAGAAATGGAAACTGTGTTGGATTTCGCCACTGAGATTTGGGAAATTATTTTTTATAGTAGAGTGCCTATGCTAATGAATATAGAAACAATTCTAACTACTCTCCAAATATTTTCATCATTATACATAGTCCTGCCAATGGGCCAAAATGATTGACTGCCTCCCACTGTTGCCAGTGCTGTCCATTAGCGATCTTCTTAAAAAGTTTGCCACCATTGTCAAGCAATGAATCTCAATTGGTTTAATGTGGACCTAGTTAAGAATTGTATTGAAAACCATTTCATGTGTTTATCAGCTTTTCTTGTGTGAATTGTCTGTCTCCTCTCCCCTCTTCTCTTTTTTTTTTTTTTTTTTTTTTGAGATGGAGTCTCGCTCTGTCGCCCAGGCTGGGGTGCAGTGGTGTGATCTCGGCTCACTGCAAGCTCTGCCTCCAGGGTTCACGCCATTCTCCTGCCTCAGTTTCCCCAGTAGCTGGGACTACAGGCACCTGCCATCATGCCTGACTACTTTTTTTGTATTTTTAGTAGAGATGGGTTTTCACCATGTTAGCCAGGATGGTCTCGATCTCCTGACCTTGTGATCCTCCCGTCTTGGCCTCCCAGAGTGCTGGGATTACAGGTGTGAGCCACCAAGCCCAGCCCATTCTCTTCTCTTTTTTTGTGAGACAGAGTCTCACTCTGCTGCCCAGGCAGGAGTGGGGTGATCTCGGCTCACTACAGCCTCTGCCTCCCAGGTTCAAGCAGTTCTGCCTCAGCCCCCTGTGTGTCCCAACACATCCGGCTATTTGTGTGTGTATGTGCGTGTGTGTGTATTTTTAGTAGAGAGGGAGTTTTGCCATGTTGGTCAGGCTGGGCTTGAACTCCTAGCCTCAATTGATCTACCTGCCTTGGCCTCCCAAAATGCTATGATTACAGGCGTGAGCCACCACGCTTGGCCTTGTGAGTATTTTCAAGGTGTAGGCTGCCTGGGACCTGCTGAACTGGGAGGGAGCCATTGTTTGGGGTTTCCTGCACCCTGATTCTGATTTCTCTCTGTCGAGAACTTGTTCTTGCAGATGCTGGGCTTGGATCAAGAACCAGGAAAACCAATTTTTAAGCAGAAATTAAGCGATGGCCAGTATTGGTTCTCCCAGGGTTGTCATGAAATCCTAAGAAAACAGAGATGGGGACTTCCTCTATCCTGGCAGAGCCCTCCTTGGGTGACCACTACCATCGGCAGCTTTTCCAGGTAGAGCACCTCAGGCTGAGCAAGAGGCAGCCCCACAGCGCCCCGCCTGTCCCCATCCCTGCAACAGCTGTCAGCATAGCGTCTGCCTCCTCCCTAGTCAGGGACTTCAGGCAAGTCCGTCTGTGGGTGTATTTTCTTTAACATGGCGGGTTTTGTTATTTTTCATCGTATTGTTCATCCTGTTGTTACTTGTTCACTCGAGCACATGTTTTATTAGTTTTATGCACATATAAATATAGTATGTAAATATATAATCTCTATTTATATGTGATCTATTACAACATTGCACAAATATGAAGATATAAACTTCATATACTTTCACTAATGATCCCCTTTGTCTGCCCTGTATATTGAATATAATTTCACATTTGTCATTTATCTTTTGAATGTTTTCAGTGCAGATATTTTCACTTTTCTGTCAATGCATTACCGACTTTTTTGGTGAAGCATCACACCCAGAAAACACCTGTTTCTGAAAATTTCAACATTTCCTGTGTGTCTTGTGTATGTGGAGTCAGCGGGCAGCACCCGGCCTCCTTCTCCAGGCTGGGCTGTGAGTCCTGGGGAGCAGATGCTCCTTCTGCGGGATCCCCAGGCCGGCCGACCGACGGCACCGCAGGCCAGCGCTGGGCACCCCGGGAGCGGCCTGGCCTGGCCCATCTTGCGCACTCAGTGCTGAGCACTCCAAAGTGGGGGGGGGGGGTCAGCTTTACTCCTCAGGGCTGCAGGCGGATCCTGCTGCACCGGGCTGATTCCACCTGCGTCTGAGGCCACAGTTTCCCACGCGCCACAGGGCAGATGCGCTCCCAGGAGGATTCCACTCACCTGGTGCAACCCGCTCCGCTGCCGCAGTTTTGTTTACAAAACCGCTTCACACGGGGAAAGTATGCTGGCCTCACATGGGGGTCACATGGTTCACGTGGTTTTAAAACATGTCTGACAATTCCAACACCGCTCCATGAAGCTGCAGAGACTAAGTGCCTGCCCTTGAACTTGGGCAGTGATTGACTAAGCATTAGGCGCGGAAAGGGAAGGGCTGGTTGGAACCGAGTGTGTGATTCTGCAGGTTTCTCTGGGGAAACTGTCTCCGGAGCTTTTCGGGCCATCTGAGAACTCGGGCTTCCTTGAGCCTATTGGAGGGAAACTACATGGAAAGAGGAGAGAGAGGGGTGGAGCTTGGCAATGACTTCGCGCTCAGCCATGTCTGCTGCACCTGCCAGAGACTCTCAGATGCAAGGTGTTAGCCGAGCCCAGTCACACCCCAGAGCCGGAAGAGATAATAATCAGCATTGATGCTGTTTTGCTTCATTAATTTTGGAGCAGTTTGTTATACAGAAACGGATGACCCAAGCAGTTCTTATGCAACTTTTTACCAGCATGACCAGGACAAACTTTCCCACAAACAGACCACGCAAGAAGACGTTTAGACAACAGCCATAACTCCACAGACTTCTTCCCAATGAAGGGACCATACATCCTGTTCTCCCCGGGGTATCCTGGTTTACATCCTTTGTCTTTTTCATGTCCTTTTGCACTCGCAAAAGTTTGTATAAAAAAGTGCATGCTCTTCCTATTTCATGCACGTACTGGCTGCTCCTGTGGCTTCACGAAACCACTATTGGCGCTTTGCTAAGCCAGCTGGTGAAGATCCCAGTACAGAAACAGATGTAGTGTGTTGGGAAGAGCCATGTTCCTCCGAAAGGCACGTTCATGTGCTTGTGAATGGGACCTGATTGGGAATAGGGTCTATGCAGCTGTGATCAAGATGAGGTTAGACTTGAGTAGGATGGGGCGTAATCCAGGGACTGGTGTCCTTATAAAGGGTAATTTTGGACACAGAGACACCGACACACAGGAAGAAGGCTGAGCGGTGACAGGGCAGAGACTGGCGTGGGGCAGCCCCAAGCCAGGGAAACCGAGGCTTGCTGGGAGCCACCAGGAGCTGGAAGACACTCAAAGGACCTCCCGTAGAGACATCAGAGGGAGCGTGGTCCTGCCGACATCTTCATTTTGAACTTCTGGCCTTCAGAACTGTGAGAGAATAATTTTCTGTGGTTTGCAGCCACCCGCGATTTGTCATTTTTTAAGGCACAAAGACAAATTAGAAAGTGAACACAAGCAGCAAACACATCTTCCACTGACTAAGGCGATGGATTAAAGGAGAAAGTGCAGCCAGGATCAGAATTTTAATTCTGGGGACAACAGTCTGTCTCAGAAACAGATGCCGTCCAGGAGAAGGGGCCAACCCGGCCATGCTGAGCCGGCGCTGAGGCCTCACGGAGCGCTTTCCAGGCGGTTCTTGTGTGAGCACTGGCCTGCGCCTCGGCCTCGATGTCCCACCCACCCCACGCCAATCTGATTGACGAACGATTTTGATCTGATCGATTTTGATATGAACGAAATCTCGGATCTGATTTTGATTTGAGGACGCGCTGCCTGAATGCGCGCCGGATTAGCGGATACGCGGTATACCCCTTCCTCCCCGACGCCCCACCTCCCTCCCCTGATCGCCCCACCCTCCCTCAACGCCCCTTAACTTCCACCCCCTGTCCTTACCGTCCTCCCCGAAACCCTCTGATAACTTCTTCCTCTGATCGTCTTCCCCTGACGTCACCCTCTTTCTCGATGTCTCCCTGATCCTACTCCTTCACGTTTCTCTTCACTTTATGTCCTGATCCTGCATTTTAACTACATTTAAAATGTTTTTGTTTCTTAACTGTTTTTGCCCTTGTTCCTGTTTCCGCTACAGCGGATCAGTTTCACTTGCAGCCTTTCATTACTGGGCTTCAAGCCATCCTCCCACTTTGCTGCTACCGGAGGGCCTTGAGTGTAAGTTGTGCAGATTCTGGGTGTGTTGAACAAAGAATTGGACAAAATGCACAAACAAAGTAACAAAGGAGTGGAACACAGTAAGGAAGCAACCAGGGCAGGGGTTGATTAAAGTGAGAAAGCACTTCCTCAGCGTGGGAGTGGGCCTGAGCAAGCAGCTCAAGGCCCCAGATACACAGCTTTCTGGGTTTTAAGTATTTCTTTCGAGTTTCCTATTAGTCACTCCTGATCTGGATGAAGGATTTGGACGGTGGCTAATTAAAGGCTGAGGTGAACTGGCACCCTATGCCGATGAAGGGATGGCCATGCTTGGCTCTGGGCCACTCCAAGGCACTCTCCCTTTCTGAAACAAGGTGGAAGGGGAGTGCTGTAGGGAGAGCAGCCTTTGATCGTTTGCTACTGGGCCTGGGGAGACAGCGGAGTGGGGTCCCTTTTGGTTTAGCTTTAGGAAGTTTGCGGCAATTGGCCTTAGGTTCCTTGCCCCCAGACACAGGTATTTTCCTTTTGATCTAGGTTTGGGAAGTCAGCATGAATTGGCCTCAGATTCCCTGCCTCCAAACCTTGGCGTTTTTCCTTGATTCAGCATGAATTGGCCTTAAGTTTCCTTCCTCCAGACCCAATTCTCCCACCTCAATCTCAGCTTCCCAAGTAGCTGAGACCACAGATGTGTGCCACCATGCCTGGCTAATTTTTATTTTTATTTCGTAAAGGTGAGGTCTTGCTGTGTTGCCCAAGCCAGTCTTGAACTCCTGTCCTTAATCAGTCCTCTGACCTGGGCCTCCCAAAGTGCTGGGATTACAGGCATGAGCCACTGTGCCCAGCCATTTCTCATGTGTTTAAGGCACTGGCTGTCTATGGACTTAAGAGTTTCCATGTGCTCCCGACTCTCATGAAAGTAAAAAGGAAAATGTCTCCAGAGAGCTCTCAGACCCTCAGTTTCATAGTTTCTTGAAAGAATGATACTCAGTAGCAAAAATTAAAATTCCTTAAAACCTTGACTATGTTTCCTTGAGTAGTTTTCCCATGGGAAGAAATACTCCTCCCTCAACCTGGAACTTAGAAAGGAAAACAGGAGATGGGGGTTTGTTCTAAAACAGCTGAGCCAAGGAAAGTAAAAAGATGGAGCAATAACAACCTGTGTAAGCCTCAGTCTCCTGCCTGGTTAATGGGGACCGCGGTGTCTAGTTCCAAGAGCCATTGCGCTGTTCATGAACATAGTCAGCATCCAGGCAAGCGCCTGCCATAGCAGATGCCCAAATCCAGCAGGTGCTGGTCCTATTATATCAGCAGTGATTGATCTGACATGTTTCTCATTTTAGTTATGAAATATAATTAAACTCTGAAAATGATTGATATTCAACTCTTAAGTCTGAAGTATCTTCCTCAAGGACATGAATAGGAAACAATCTGATTATTAATATTTTCTGCTTCTGTCAGTGGGTCAATGTCTGTGGCTCAGAGCTTGCAAGTGTCTTGGAAATATACTTAAAAAATGTTTCCATTAACTTTCTTTCCAAACCGTTTATAAGATGATTGGTTTTGGGTGGTTTTTCCAGTGGCTTCTCCTGTGTCTCACTCTGATGCTCTTCCTCGCTGTGCACAGTCCCTGACTATAGGGAGCTTGGAGAGCATGTGCTCTGCCTCTTACACTGACAACTCTTTGTGAGGCTTTCCCGCAAACACCAGCTTACACAAAGGCTCAGGTTGGTACCCAAGCGCCGGCCAGAAATACAGCATATCTTTTTCATGGCATATCACCCCTCAGATGGAGGCCAGGGCACCATGGTCGAGTGGGACATCCATGGGTATGGTTGGATAGACGTTCCATTCAATGAGAGACACCATGATCTCTGCACACACCATTGCTATTTCCTCATAATTCGTGGAGGTCATGGGGGTCACCTCAGGTCCTCTCTTTCCTCTCCTACCCTGGCTCTAGTCATCATCTCCAAAGGTCCAAGCTCATGCTGGCCTCTGCCTTTGTTCATGTCTCATCTTCACTCAGCATTCAGATACCTTTTATAGCAAAATCCTGTCATTTACCCACTTAGAAGTTTCCAGAGACCAAGAAATTCCCATCACTCTTAGGATAAAATCCGAGCTGTTTAATATGTGTAAGTCCCCATGATGCAGCCCGCCTTTCTGGTTATTAGGACCATGCTCTTGCTGGCTTGCGGCACGGCCAGCCTGGCATTCGCTGTCCCCAGACACACCAGGCTCCTTCCTGCCCAGGGCTGTGACACCTTCCTCCTCTGCCCCTGGACTCCATGGGAGAACTTTGCCTCCTTCCTCCAGCTACGTTCATGTTCCAGCTCAATCTTTTCTTCTTTGAAGGGGAGGCTTTAACAGTACAATGTAAAATATAACACCCATCCCTGTCCTGTCACCCTATTTCGTACTCTTCATGGTATCTAACAATATCTGAAGTTATGGTGTTCATTTATTTACTTATTTTATTGTTTACTTGTTTCTGTGTTTATTGTCATCCTCATTTTCCAACTCCTTACTGCAGGGACTTCTCTATCTAGTTTAAAGCTTTTTCCTGAGTGTCTCGTGCTATATTAAACATGTAACACAATGTAACACATATGTAATAAATAATCACCACAACCTGCTTAGTTAAGAAAATGACTTTTTGAAGACAAGTTTAGGTATTTTTAAGGATGTGTTATAATGATTACAATTTCCAGAATAGATATTATTCCACCAACTAAATAAATAAGCATATGATATTATTTTGTACAGGCTCTAGTTGTAACCATTAAAATAAATTAGTGGCTAGTAGCTAATGAAGAAAGGAGACATTTTCTGTCACTGGCAAATTCTTGAGAAGAAAATAAATCTTAAGTAACCTGAGTTTTAATTGTATTTGTGTCAGTATTTTCTCTATCTTGATACTTCTCTTAAATTTGCCATTTGGCATGCATGACAAATTATTTAAGCATTAGCAAATCATGACTTGGATAAGGATAAAAAGATCACTAAATTTCCTGAATTTCACAGGGAAAGGTTTTAAAAAAAAGACATGTCCCACAGTTACGGAAACAGTGAATCTTATTGAGATTTCACCTCTAGTTGTGTTAGGGGACAGGAAATGGACATAGGACTTCTGCTAAAAATAATTACATGGTTGTTTCCATGGAAACCGACAGGTGAATCCCTGAATTCTTCTGAAGAATGGGAAAGCAAGTAGTTAACTGTCAATCTCCCAAGTTTAGTTGAAGGTCATTTTTGTAAACCCCAAATGAATGGCCTATAAGAGATCCCAGCTCCTTATGTGAGCTGGGTCAATGGAGATCAATATCCATTGTGCAGGTGCCCACAGGAGCGGCCCGGGGAGGCCGTTGGTCAACATGCCTCCAGGACAAGGCACATGCCGAACCGGAGCTCAGCATTTTATGGCTGAAAGTCCACATGTTCAATGATTAATAATGAAATACGTATTGAACTTTGTGTGCCAAACATCAACAAAAGTATTAAAGACTAAGCTCTTCCCTTAACTGGTAGATTTTAAGATGACAACATTTTTAATGGGCTTTCTGTTTTAGATTTTATTCCTTTTAATTTTGAAAAAAAGCAGGATAAAATTCATCACAATAACTGTGGAACGTAGTATTGTTAAACACTCATGTCTTATTGACAGACTTCTATGCATTTGCCTAATATTTTAATTAGATCTTTAATATGTAGTTGTAAGAATTTATCATCACACTTTCAACTTCTTTCACAATTCACCCTGTATACATTTATTAATATGCTCCCACATACCTGACTCCCACATACCTATACTGTGATAGGCACTGGAATATTGCAGTGAAAAAACTCACAAGAAACGAGGAGGTACCTAAACTCATGGAGACAAACTTGAGTGTTTACATGTAATTGGTTATTTTTTCTTATAGCTCTCTCCTTTTTAGTTTCAAATAACTCTACATTTCTTTGTTTCTTTTCCATTTAAAATTTCACATCTGGTCATTGCTCTCTGATTTTCCATAGAGAAGACAATTATTTACTGTCAGGATATTCTAGACGATGACATTTTGGCAAGCAAGTAGTAGTAATGGAAAAATAAATATTGAGCTAAATATCAGAAGATTGGTCTGCATCATTGTCTGTGTAATCCCATGTCTTCCCTCTTCATGCAAACAAGGACAGTTACTGACTCTAATTTTTATCACTTTTAAAATGAGAAAAGCTCCTTCATACTCTTTCTCACAGGATGATTGGGAGTTGCAAGTCAGGTGTTTTTCCGAAGTGCCTTGAAAATTTTTACAACATGTACATGATGTCTTACAGCACACTGTGGAGCTTGCACTCAAATCCACCTCCTGACAATCAGCCCTGACTGCCCCAGGATGCCCGTGATCTGGAGAATCCCCACAGCTTCCTGTCTAGCCTTTGTAACAGGTGTTCGGTGAGCCACCTGGGGAGTCCTTGCAAGATACTCTCTCAAGATGTGTATTTTCCTCCTGACATCTGCCTTTTCTCACCCACCTCACATTGCTCACCATTCATGCTGGCATTGCGCTCATGGACCCTGGCAAAGAGGTGGCAGGTTGCAAAACAGAAATAGCAGGGCTGTGGGCATTCATTCTCCAGAAACCTGGCTCTCAGATAAAGGAGATTAGAGAGCAGAAAGAAATTACCTTGGTCAGAAGCGTGTAGGAGATGTAGGTTTTGCTGCCAACTTCGGGTAAATAGTGGGATGTTGCTGTCTCCATGGTCTTATGTGGCATTGAGATGAAACATTTTTGGGTTATAAATATAAATATCTATTGTATACTACTCAGTAATAAACAGGAGCAAAATATTGACAACACTCAAGAATCTGAGTGAATCTGCAGAGAATCATGGTGAGCCAAGAAAGCCCGTCGCAAAAGTTAACATTCTGTATGATTCATTTTCGTGACATTTTTGAGATGACAAGATTACAGATGTGGAGAACAGATCAGTGGCTGCCAAGGGTGAAGGAGCCACTGGGGTGGGAGTGAAGAGGATTTGGCTCTGAAAGGCAGCAGGCAGGACCCTTCTGGTGGCAGATGTTCCCTGTCTGGACCGGGTCGATGCCAACATCCTGGCCACGAAACTGCATTATGGCTTTGTCAAGACATTACTCCTGTGGTGGGACGAGATCTCCCTGCAACGTTTCTTACAACTTCATGTGAATCTTCAGTGATCTCAAAATAAAAAGTTAAAACATTTATTTATTGCACTGTTTACATTTATACTCACTACACAGCTTTTCATTAACTCTTTATGAAGATGAGGGAAAAAATAAGCAAAACCCTGAATACCAGCTTTTGGCTCAGCTGCTGTCCATCAGAACTTCTTTTTCTCCGTGCTTGCCATGGGCTAGATCTTTAGATGTCCCCCAAGGTTTTCTGTGCCGTGACACACACACATGCCATCAATTCCAGGGGCTGGGGATGGGATTCAAACAGATTTTACTCCTATGATCAGGTTATATCTTAAGCACCACTGAGCATGCAATGCAGAGAGTGTCTGTGTGGGCTAGACCTACCCCCATGAGCCCTTTAAAAGATAAGTGCTGTCTGACTGGTTGCAGAAGGAGAGCTGGGTGTGCAATTTCTGATTCTCTAATTGGATTTAATTGTAGACGTGACCTATAAGAAATAAGAACAGAAGTTCATGCTGGGAAAAGGCTGAGATGGAAATTGAGTAGGCAAGATGAGAAAATGTTTCATGGGACTAAATAGCTGAACAAACAGCAATGGATGATGTAGAGCTTACGGATTAACCTTGGCTAAATTCTATAATCATTACAAGTGTGCACTACTGATGCAAGTTCAATGGATTTAATTAGAGAATCAGGAATTAACTTTAGGATATGTAAGGGCTGGCTGGGCGAGGTGGCTCACGCCTGTAATCCCAACACTTTGGGAGGCTGAGGTGGGCAGATCACTTGAGGTCAGAAGTTCAAGACCAGCCTGGCCAACATGGTGAAACCCCATCTCCACTAAAAAATACAAAATTAGCCAGGCATGGTGGCGGGCAGTGTAATCCCAGCTACTTGGGAGGCTGAGGCAGGAGAATCGCTTGAACCCGGGAGGTGGAGGTTGCAGTGCAGTGAGCCAAGATTGTGCCACTGCACTCCAGCCAGGGCGACAAGAGCAAAACTCCATCCGCCCCCCAAAAAAGGAATATATAAGGGTTTAGTGCCTCATTAAGGAGGCATAAAAATGAAAACGTAGAATATTATTTTTGAAGCATAAGTTTATTTGATTATACTTATGGATAAGGTTGGATTTTTACTTACGTATAAAAACTGTAAAAAATGTAGACCTGCAAGGAATTCAGACTAACCTTCCAGTTTTAACAATTACAAACATTTTGGCAATCATGTTCATCTACTTTACACTTGTTTATTGTGCTTTGCCAAGCAAATCTAAGGGACTGTCTCGACCAGCCCTAAATAGTTCTCCAATATACATTTCTAATGAATAAGAACTTTTAAAGTTGAATCACCATGTCACTATATCTAACACAATTAAGTCCTTTATCTTATACTGAGCTATTAGTCATTTAAAAACACTTTCTAGTGAAACTATAAAATATTCATGATACACTAAATGAAAAACATGATTCACTTTCTCTGAGAATTATAGTATGTTAATATAGGTACGCATTTGCACTGAAAAATGAGACAGAAATGCAGAAAAATGTTAATAATGGTTAATTGGTAGTGGGATTTTTGTATTTTTCTTCTTGATGATTTTCTTAGTTTTCTGAATTTTCTGAAATAAGCGTGTACTTATTTATGTTTAAAATGTTATTTATAAATAGGAGTTACAGAACATTTCTCTTAGCACAGAAACGTATTTAAAATATTTAATGAAACATCAACATGAATAGCCTTATAGCATCCATAATTTGTACGATATTTCTCAAACACTTTTGCTCCATTAAAGGCTTTGTTTTGATTTAGTGAATACATCTGCAACCTATTGTATTTGACACTGGTGCATTAGAGACATAAAAGTTTCACGTGCATCAAATTACATCAATTTAGCCTTTGTTTAGTGAGTGACAAGTCTACCAAAGCTACCAGCTCAATGCCATCTAAAAGGTAAGTAAAGAGAAAATATGAGGAGGTTTGTATCTGTTCTATGATTGCTTAGAAGAGAATGGATGTTCATTCGGAGCTCTCTGCAGAGCAGATTTACTGGAAGTGGCTTTGGAAATCATCAAAATAATGAACTAGCTGGAGGAAGAGCAACTTACCAATTTACCACTTGCTCATAAACTTCACTTTGCCAGAGGGAATTGAAACGTTTACCAGAGATGCATGTCCAGGCCTTCCAGAGCTCACGCTGAGGTCTCCTCACTCACCGTTAGCCTTCAGGTGTTGTTACCTACACCAGGCATAAAGTGTCCAAGTGGCTGATTTGGGAGACTTCCTGAACAAGCTTCCAATCAATTTAGATTTGTAGCTGATTTTGTTTAATCTGAAGACTGCTACACCTGACTTTGCTTCTGGCTTGGTAATTTTCCCATTGCTACTGAAAATCCATATTTAATTTTGAAAAAAAATCACTTCAATTTTCTTGAGAACATTTATTCCTATTTAATTTTTGGCTTACGGGCCAGAGAAAATAATTTTTTAACTTCTTCTAAAAATGTAATACAGTCACAGAACAGCTTACAAGTCTGCATAAAATGTAACAGGACTGTCAGGTTTAAATAATCCAATATGCCTTTCAAATATTTTAATTTACAGTATTATGGAAAATGATTATTTTTTAAATCATAATCGTTTCTTTGGTGGTTTTCATTCAGATTGCAAAGAAAGTCTTATGAAGATAATTTATCTATAAATTTTATAATTTGGTTTCTTCATGTTCTGTGATGTTAACTTAATCTACTTAACATTTATTATGTACTTAAGACCTTCCTTAGTGTTTCAGACAGACTCTAACCTATAAATTCTTGTTTTAACTATAACTATTGATCATAACAGCAGTATCTATTTAGGATAATGACCTTGTGGCTGGGTTTCATTAACTCACACTCTGAGTAATTATGCAATAGCACAATATTGCACTTTAGGGAACTTGTGTTCATATAACTTGCTGAGCTTTATAGAATACAAGTATTTTTGAAGCTGTCTTGTTAGGAGGACAGGCTTTTAAACACATACACATATAAAATGGACTTTTAAAAATGAGACAAACAGGCCAGGCATGGTGGCTCACACCTGTAACCCCAGCACTTTGGGAGGCTGAGGTGGGCAGATCACTAAAGGTCAGGAGTTCGAGACCAGCCTGGCCAATATGGCAATACCCCATCTCTACTAAAAACATAATTAACTGGGCATGCTGGTGGGTGCCTGTAATCCCAGCTCCTCTGGAGGCTGAGGCAGGAGAATCACTTGAACCCGGGAGGTGGAGATTGTAGTGAGTCAAGATCATGCCACTGCACTCCAGCCTGGGTGACAGAGCAAGACTTCATCTCAAAAATAAAATAAAATAAATAAAAATGAGACAAATAGACAAGGAGGTCGTCTATTCGGAGAAACCCTAGAATTGTTTCCCAGGTGTAGAGGAGAGCTTGCTAATGGTTAGGGGAAGTTGCAGTAAAAGTGAAGTGACAATGGCAGCTCCTTTTCGCTGTGCTGGTATTCAGCGTGGTGAATAATCAGTCTTCACCGAAGCAAAAACACAATATATATCATTATTTAATGTTTTTAGCCTTTAAAAAAGAGTGCCGATAGAAGAATGAAAAAAATCCTTTTTAAAACATTTAGGCCAAAATTCTGGCATTTAAGAGAGAGAGAGAAGGCAACTTGTGATTATCCCTGGATCCTTGTGAAATGAAATGAAGCAGAGTAGCAAAGCCCAGCGTTTTGCGAATGTCCACAAAGTCATGCTTGCCGTTCACAATGAGCTACCGCTTTAACACGGGAACTCTCCAGTTACCTTGCTGATATCTGCACGTTCTTAAACATGGCTTCATTCCCAACAATGTGTATTGTAATTCAATATTAATTTTATTCCTCAAAATACATAAAATAGCTTTAAAATATATTACCAACATTACTGTAAACAAAGAGAACTGCAACATGAATTTTAAGCTTATGTGAACCTCTATTTGACTTTAGAATATATCCCACTATGGGAGTGCGCTCAAAATACTGTGTTCTAAACTCCCTGGAAATCCCTCGTCTGGTGTGGCTGTTGTCATTGATTATGTGACCAACTTGATAGACTGGTTCATGTTTTCTAGGTTTCATTTTAACTCTAGAACTTGCTCAGTTGAATTTGGATTTTATTATAGTTTTTACAAATGTGAACGATTTTTTATTATAAATACTAAAATATATAAATGTTTTTATTCTTGTCTACTGTTTCCTCTTTTTCTCTATAGGTAAACATTTGTATAGTTTTGGTTATTCTTCCAAGTGCTATTTTTTCAGATTAAAATAAATACGTGTAACTCGACAGACAATTAGGATTCGCTCTGTCTCCCTTTTATTTTTTCTTTGTCTCTTGATTTACCAATTTATCTAGGTAAATACTTTTAGTGGATAAACGTAGACATATAGAGATAGATGTGACCTTTCAGCTGCTTACTTTTCTTACTTAGCAACATACCCTGGAGGTCTTTTCCAATTAGGGAGATTCCCCCCTTCCTTTTGGCAGCTGCCTAGTACTTCATTGACTGCTGTTTTTGAACATTTGGGTTTCCAAAACTTTGTTACAATAAAACAACTTGGCAATAGTAGCTTTCTGCATAAGTCGGTTTCTATTTTTTCTATTGCAACTTTTGGATAGATTTATGAAAGTGAGTTTGTCAGGAGAAAGGTTAAATATACTGTAGTTTTAGATAGATTTATGAAAGTGAGTTTGTCAGGAGAAAGGTTAAATATGCTTGTAGTTTTGGATAGATTTATGAAAGTGAGTTTGTCAGGAGAAAGGTTAAATATACTGTAGTTTTGGATAGATTGCGAAAGTGAGTTTGTCAGAGAAAGGTTAAATATGCTTGTAGTTCTTGGATAGACTCTATGCTGAGTCATTGTGAGAAGCAAACAGCACTTGTACTTCCTCTCTATGTGGGCAAATTGAACTCCATAGAGAATGCTACTGAGCATTCTCTGAAGTCAAAGATGTAAGGGTCTCTTGGGCCAACAGAATGTTCTGCTAATGTTTTGGGGTCTTGACAGTAAACTAATAATGGTATATAAATGAAATTTGTAATTTGTATGCATTGTACAATTTAGCTTTCAACTGGCTTAAGGGATATTTCCATTTATTTTCTGTGAACTGCCCATTCATATCTTTGGTACATTTTTCTAACAAGCTGTTAGTTTTCTAAAATTATCAATAGTTAGGAGAATTGTCAACTTTATTCTGACCATAGTTACTTCAGTTTTACAAATGAATTTTAGAACAATTTGTAAAACAGAGGAAAACAGTTATGATCATTGGGATCAAGATAAATTTTAAATTGACTTAAATGAAACCTGATAATATCGAGTCTTCCTTTCCAAAAACATGGTTTGTCTTTCTATTTATTTACATTTCTTTTGTTTAAGTACATGTTAATTTTTTCTTCATATAAGGTTCACAAAATTCATTAAGCTTATATTTAGCTATTAATTTGAGTCAGTATTGGAAATACACTCTTTTCATCAATGTTCCAAATAGAAGCCTGCTTTTCTGTTAATTTGCTATGTTTCTACTTTGCCACATTTCTAATTACTTGTGATCATTTTTATTGGTGATTTTTCCTAAATATTTACTGATGTGATATTTGTTTTTTGTTTTCCAGTTCACATCCTTTTGTCTTGGTCTGTTTGTGTTGCTTTAAAGGAATACCCAAGGCTGGATAATTTATAGAGAAAAGAGGTTTGTGTGTTTGACTCATGGTTCTTCAGGCTGCACAGAAAGCACAGTGCTGGCATCTTCTTCTGATGAGGGCCTTAGGCTGCTTCACTTATGGTGGCAGGTGGAGAGGAGCTGGCGTGTGCAGAGATCACATGGCAGAGAGGAAGCAAGGGTGGAGAGGAGGTGCCAGGCTCTTTTTCACAATCCGCTCTTCTATTAAACAAGTATTTCTTGAATACCTACACAAGCCAGGTATTGTTCTAGGGTCTATGATACATCAGTGAATACAACGGGACAAGATCTTCACCCAGAACATGAAAGTTGAACTAAAACTTAAGAGGAGGAATTAGCCAAACAAATGTTTGAGAAATGAGTGCTTCAGCAAGAGGATTTCATTAGAGGAAGGTGCTAAGACAGACTGTGCCTGGTATGCTTGAGAAATGGGAAGGAATCCATTCTGTCAGGAGCAGACTAGACAGAGGGAGCAAGGGAAGACTACTGGACAGGTGGGACCAGATCTGACGGGTGCCTGTTCTACAAAGAGTTTGTTGTTTCTCTGAGATGGAGAGTAGAGGATCTCCCTGTTGTGGCCTACAATCTAAAGGAAACGTTCTGGTTCTTTTTTTGAGATTGAACAGCAGGAGAGTCATAGTTGAAGCAGAGAAATTATCAGGAATAGTTACAATAACCCAGCAGAGATGACCATAACTATGTGCACTTTGTAGCAGTGGAAATTTTAAAAAGTGATCATATTCTGAGTATTGTTTGAAGGTGAGGCAACAAGATTTCCTGATGGCTTGGATATAAAGTGCAAGAAAAAATTCCAAATTTTTATGGAGATGATTCTCTTGTACAGATAAATGACAATGATAGGTTGGGCCTCTGGGTTTAGCGGGGTTCACACACTTCCTGATAAATTCAAATATTTATTTCTTCAGAGTTTGAGATTTTAGATGAATGAATATATGAGTCATTTACATGTTTTTAAAAAACACTGTTTGATGCAATAGAGGAGAAATAATCTTAGTCTATAACAAATTGGAAAAGAAAAATTTTTGATTTGTGTTTTCATACAGTTTTTTTTTTCTAACAAACATACCCCTAAATCCTTTGAAATCTTTGCAACACTTGAATTCACAGTCATGAACATTGCTGAGAAATAGGCTACTTTTGTTCACTTCATCAATTTTGGATCATATTTTGGAAAACAAGTATGTGATACCCTTTTTTTATTTTATTAAAATTATTTTAAAATAATTTTACAAATTGAGGTGACAGAGTTTTGATGTTATTATCCAAGTATGAGTGGGTTCTCATACTTGGAACATCCAAAATACACTTAGTAAAATCAGTTTTTTACTGGAGAATTGCTTATGCTTTCTACCCATGACATCCTTTTTGGCACCTACAGTATTAATTACTCTCTCTTCTAGAGGCAAGATATGAAAGAGAATAGAAATTGGAGCTTTGTTATACATTGGCACACTGACCATGTAGAGCTGACATTTATATAACATATTATTTTTGTGGAATGCATACGTGTCACGGTAGAATGAACTTGGAGGGCTAGAAGACTAAAGAATTGAGTTTCAATTGTGCAGTGATTTTATTGTGTTGATACGAATCTGTTCTCCTTTTAACCCTGAACGCTGAACCTTGATTGATATGGAGACAAAGAGTTTCAACCCCTGCCCTATTTCTAAAGTATCAGCACTGCAGAGTTTTGCTGCATTTTGAAGGGGAACTGAAAATTTCTAAACCATTAAACATTGTAATTTTTTTCTCATCAAAACTTTAAATTCTTTCCTAAATGAAGAACATTTCGGGATGATTAGATGAAAGCACGAAAATGGGTCGTCAGCTTGACATGAGAAGAATGAGAGACCATGAGGAAAACGAGACTCAAGCTGATCACTTTCTTAATACAGAATCCCGCAAATCACCCCGCTCATGTCTCCAAGCTACAGATTTGACTAAGCATAAGAATTTGAATACATTCTTGAACCAATTCGAAGAACTCTAATGTGCATTCTTCTGTTTTCCACAATACGGACGTCGCTTCTCTGACAAGCGTGTATGTGCTCTTTGAGACTCTAGTTCTGGTTCGATTTGTGACCTTAGGCAAATCACATTTTTTTCTATCATGGATTTCTCATCTGTAAAATGATAATGCCATGTTCCCTCACATCGAGACACAAATGACTGTTTAATAGCTGTAAGGCCCCATTACACTAAACAGCATAAAATACTAAAGAGAAACAAAAATAAACCAAAACTGAAGTCTCATCCACCGTTACGCTTTGGTAGGATTGCTGACTTCTGTCACTTCCTTCCTAAAATTACCAAGCTGAATATGTTTGTGAAAAGATGGATTAAGATGAAATACGTCCATGTAACATTTTGCTTCCCTTCTGCCTTTCATATATGCATGGATACCAACCGATACCATGTTTACCTGCCGTTCCCAGAGACACTGGACCTCTCTGACCTCTAGGCTCTAATCTCTGTGCCTAGGGTATCAAAAAGCTAAGTTTCCTCTCCTGAAAATCCTGCATATTTGAATAAAGTGTTTATTTATGAAGGTAGCCAAAATGTTTACCTTTGTTCCTAGGCATAATTACACCATGGTGTAGAATATGCAAACATTGTGCAGCTATCAATATATTGGCTGTTGCTTCTTCCCCATCGTGGCTTTAGAGAGGCAAAGTCACTTAATGGATATACAGAAACGTTGGGTCATGCAACGTAGCTGGCAGGAAAATTCCCACCTGTCCCCAGACTCATTCTCCACTCCTTGGCTGACGTCCATTTCCATGGCCTCAGAAGTTATCATGATTCATCACTGATCAGAAGACCTTAGCTTGTTTCTGTCGCCCATTTCACAGATGCCTCAGCCCCATACCCATAGACCCATGGGAGCTCAGATCTGAGGCTGGGCTGTGCTTTATCTCTGCCTCCTCTATCTCTTCATTCCATGGTGACATCTGAATTGTAGAAACTGATCTACTGTATTCGTAATCTGAATTTCTCTAATTGCCTATTTCTTTCTTTTCTATTAGTTTTTCACACAATATAATTTATTTCAGGTCTTAGGGTTTCATTTCCAAATTGCGTTCCTCTTGAGAAAGATTTTTGGAACTTTCTGAAAAAGGCCACCTGGCTCCAACCAAACCCACTGCATCAGCCCATGGGGAGGATCCCAGGTACTTGTGTCTTTTAAAGCTCATGGGTAATTTAACAACCAACGAGGATTTTGTACCTTAGGGCAGTGTTGCTTTACGAATTGTGCAGTTTTGCAAATCATGTATATCAGAGTCTCCTAGAGGTTTTATAAAAATGCCAATTCCAAGGCCAAATCCAGAACAGATTACAGGACAGCAAGCACCCTCACCTGAAGCCAACGAGCCCCAAACCCCGTCTCTGGTTGTCAGTGGGATGGCGCAGGAAGTGCTCTGGTCTCCTTTGGGTTTCAGTCCTCTGTTGACATCCTGGTTCTATACAACCTCACAAAAACCTGTGTCCTTTCAGGGTCAGAGCATATCAAGCCACTGTGGGCAAGAGCATAGTCCTCCAAAAAAAGAAATCTCCTAAGGAAGCATGACTCAATCATGAGCTACGTGTACCCAGATCAATGCCTTCCCTATCCCACCATGAGGAAAATTGGGAGGTTGCCCAGGGATCCATGCCTGGGAAATCTGCTGGTTGCTCCCGCTCCTGATAACTGTGTCCCGGCAGTTGTTTGTTGAAGAAAACCCCTCCTCTAGCAGAGCACATCGACACTCTGGTGTGGACAGGAGCACGTCTCCAGAGTGGACTGTTTGATTCAGAAAGTGTGCACCATCAGAGGTAGCTAGCCTAGTAATTCACATTATGTCCTCCGTTCCCAATGACCTGGACTTTATCCCATCGTTACCATTAACCATCTGATGATTTTGGGCAAATTACTTAAACTCTTTGTCCTTCCATCTCCTCATCTGTAAAATAAGGATAGAGGGGTACCTACTTCACAGGATTTTTGTAAACATTAAATGAAGGAATACAAATAAAGCCCTTAGACCTAAGACATAATAAACACTCAATTATAAACTATAATTATTGTCATGAACATCAGAACAAGAAAAACATATTCCCCAGATACTGGGTAGGAATGGCTCAGAATTCTGGCACTTGTAGGATTTAGAATCAAATCAGAACTTCCTGGCCAATATTCCATGGTCTTGCATGTATGGATAAATATCTTTTCAGCTCTTAGGGTTGCTGAGTGGTGCCTGGGTCTACCAGGAACCCTAGGCTGATCTCCCATCTTGAGCAATCTCATCTAGCTTTCCCAGTGCCTTGTGAAAATATTGCCATTTTTTATGTGTGCCATAATATTAAATATGCAAATATCATCATTTTCTATGTGTTCCAGGTCGATAGCACTGGGGAAGCAGTAAACATTGATATGGTTTGGCTTTGTGTCCCTACCCAAATCTCATGTTGAATTGTAATGACCATTGTTGGAGGTGGAGCCTGGCAGGAGGCGACTGGATCATGGGGGTGATGTCTAATGGTTTAGCACCATCCCCCTAGTGCTGTCTTGTGATTAAATTCTCAAGAGATCTGGTTGTTTGAAAGTGCATAGCACCTGCCCCTTTGCTCTCTCTCTCTCCTGCTCTGCCATAGTAAGATGTGCCTGCTTCCTCTACACCTTCTGCCATGTTTGTAAGTTTCCTGAGGCCTCCCAGCCATGCTTTCTGTATAGCCAGTGGAACTGCGAGTCAATTAAATCTCTTTTCTTCCTAAATTATCCAGTCTCAGGTAGTTTCCTATAGCAGTGTGAGAATGGACTATACACACATCATCTATAGATGTGGTGAGAGAAGACTGAAGCCTCAAAGTCACCCAAAATCCTGTTGAGTCTTTTGTCAACTCTATTAACTGATGCCATATCCTGACTATTTGGAGAGATCTAGGCTCAATCTTCCCCTTTTTTCTATATTTTGTTATTTAAACCTGTGTAAAGGTTACAGATCAATCATCGGACACATGAACTGCAAGCCTCACAGCCTCTGTCCCATCTAAGCTTCAGGCTCCACTGGCCTGAAACCTGAGGATTTCACCTTCTTTGTTTCCTGTGCTGGTCAACTTCAGTAAGACCCACACAGCAAGGTTTTCTCTAAATGCTGCTCTATGTCTATCCCCATATTGATCAGTACTTCCTCACTCTCATTTTCCATCGTGCATTTTAGAGCTTCCATTCTGGGACAAACAAACCCTTTAATTGCTTATGAATAGTGTCAGCAAAACAGAAAAAGTGGTCAGCGTTTTTCAATTTCTGCACTGAGAACTGTTAATGGGCCATAAAATCAGTTTGATTGGTGGCACCCATATTATTAAAACTGAAAGAGGTGAGAATATAAAACGTCAGAATGCATCACCTATAGGATAGTTTGTGTGCGTGTGTGTGCACACGTGTGTCCTGAATTATACTTTTAAAGGCATTTCTTACTACAAAGCAAGGTCAAAGTTTAAAACCCACTGCAATCTATTACCTTCTATTATCAATATTAAGAAATAGTAATTCACGTACAGTTTCAAGACATAATTCAATTACACAGGGAAATAAACGGACATCCCTAAAAGCCACAAAAGCAGAAGGAACGAAGAAGCAGATGAGCACGGCTTATGAGTGAACGGCATTGCAAGTGCACAGGTGTGGCGGTAGGTGGGAGGGAGCATGGCTGGTGTGCCGGGAGTGGTGGATAAGGGCAGATATTTCATAGCTCATGCTGTGTACACACTCAGGACATGATACTGTGTGAATGCAGACATCAGAGCTCACCCAGAACTGAGAGCCCTTCTGCCATTTCCAGGACTCCTGGATACAGGTGGGACGGAAAGGAGATATCTGCTCATGACAAGAAGTGTGTAAGACAGGCCTTTGTGTGAGAAAAATTATCTCATGTGTGCCACATACCACACACATGCACACACAAACAGGCACACACATACCACACAGACATGCCCACACACACGCATACCCCAAGCAGGCACATATTTACATGCCCACTCACACGTATGCACATATACACACCACATGCACACACAAAACAGACACCCACACAGGTACACACATACATACAGCACACAGATATGTACATACACACACCACACACCACACAGGCAGAGGCACACACATACAAAACTTATAGAGGTATGCACATACATGCACACCACACAGGCATGTACACATACAAACCACATGCACACAAAACGCAGGAACACACAAGTACACATATACACAACCCACACAGCGACCACACAGGCACACACACTTCGTGAAGCCACACACATGCACACCACACACATGCACACACAACAAAGACACATATGTACAGGCACACACATATACACTCCACAAACACACTATCACACAGACATGAACACACAAACACTACACACACACATCACATCCCCCACACAGAGGCTCACACATACACACATGCCACACACCTTATACAGACACACACATACGCACACACTATGCACATATATCACACACACCACACAAACCATACACAGTACATGCCTACACACACTACACTCACTTCACATACACACTACACACACATGCACACAGCACACGCTATACGCACATGCACATGTCACACACATGGGCACACCACATAGGTCCTGCAATACAAATCCATACTACACATACAACAAACATACCATACACACTACACACACAAGCACACACCACACACTATACACACATGCACACACCACACAAACATACCATACACACTACAGACACTATACACGTAGACTCTAAACACATACCACACATACTACACACATACACACCAAATGCTACACACACTGACATACCATACACATACATACACACACACCAAACACACCACACACTATACACACATGCACTACATACACTCACACCTGCCTCACATACAAACTACAAACACACGTCCTACATACACACCACACACACAGTCTGTTAAAAACAGTACCTTCTAGAAATAAAACAAAATAATTACTGAAATGAAAAGCTCAGTCGATGGGTTAAACAGCAGTTAGAAACGGGCTGATGTGACAGTGCGTTTGAAGAGATCACTGAGAAAACAATAGAGGACATAAATATAAAGAGATGAAAATGTGAAAGGTGGGTAAGAGAAACAGTGACCACACGGAAAAGGTCCAAACACACGTAATACATCTCAGGAGAAAAGAATAGTGTAAATAAGAAAGACTTCTTATGAATTTTCTAGAATTTACGGAAGATACGACATTAACGACCCAGAAAGCATAATGAAAATAAACTGGTTTGATTAAAACCAAATCTACACTATGGCAATGCACAGTGAAAAAAAATACATTTATTACCAATGAATGACATTAGAGTAATTGAACTTCTTATATGTCACAACCAAGTCTATAAAAATAGAGAAATTATATTCCAATGCTGGTGGAATAAAAAAGAAAAACTCTTTCTATATAAAATATTATTCACAAGTGAGATCAAAATATGTAATTTTCAGGTGTAAATTAAGATATTTTACCACTCCCAGATGCTCCATTAAAAATTATTAAGGAATAAACTTTAGAAAGAAGGAAACTGAATCCGGAAGCATTCTAAGACTTACATGGAACAACTACAGGCCCAGAATAGCCAAGAGCCACATTCCCTTTCAGCAGTACGGAAGACGGCTCTCAGAAAGGGAACACTGTGACTGCAGTGCTGGACCCACAGAAGTAATAGAGAAATCCAAGTCGCCCTTGCCACTCCCACCCCTACACCAACAGAATAAGAAGCTTGTTCCTTGAGTCTGAACTTGTCAAAGCAATGGCAGGTTTATCTTGTTTGGCAAAAGGTGATTTAAAAAAAAATACAGCAACGTGGAGACTCAGTCCAGGAGAAATCAAAGGGAGGGGTGCTAAGATGAGGCTCAGACCAACAAGACCAAAATCGACCTGGGAATGAAATTGGCCAGGACCTCAGTAAATGGAAATCCACTCTGGAAGAAAAAAACACCCCTACTCAGCACAGAATCAATAAAAGATCATCAAACATGCAAGGAATTTGACCATCAGGCAGAAGACACAGGAAAAATAGCAAATCCCAAATTTAGCCTCAAAAATTTCAGGCATTAAATTTTCAAATAAAGAATAAACATAATAATGTAAAATTTATAAATAAATAGAAGATAGAATCTGTCAAATGAGCAAAATATGAAAAACGTAAGAAATTAGCAGTAAGAGCAGAAAAAAGGAAATAAAATTTTATAAATAATGATTACATTTTTTGAAATTAGAAACATGATGATACGAAAAGAGTAGACAAAATAGAAAATAGAGAGCTGGACAAATAAAGGTAAGAAATAAATAACTCACCTAAAACAGCACAAACATATGACTCAAAAAGAGCTACGAGCGAGCCTAAGTGGCAAGAAGACAGACTGAGAAGGCTCAGAGAAATTTGTTTAATGCCAAAGAAGAAAAGAGAGTGGAGAAGCAGCGATGTTGAAGTGGATGGTGACCAAGAATTGTTCAGAGCTGTTAAAATACAGAGTACAGTTCACACAAGCTCAGATGGAACAAATTCACATCTATGCATGTTGTAGTAAAATTACACAGCACCGATTGACAAAGACAGAACTTCAAAACAGCTAGAGAGGACATGGCACTCACAGAAGAAGAACAATGAAGTAAATGGTGAAGTTAGCGGTAGGAATTGTGGAAGCCAGAGTCTGATAAGTACATAGAAAATATTTTCAGTTTAACAAACACTGAGTTTACTAAAAGAAGTCTTTTTTGAAGTAATTTCTAAGAAAAGTAATTCAGAAAAATAGCTGGTGGCAGAAATATATGAGAAGTAAAATGCAAACGTGAGCTGATAAATTGATAAATAAATAAGTAAATTTAAAAAAATATTTGTATTTAATAATATCTAATATATTACATAATTAAAAGGAAAGAACTAAAATAACAATGATATGAGTGTCATAGGGGGTTGTTAGGTGATTTTATTTTCAGGATGAAAATAATTACAGAATATCTAAGATGTATATGGTGAAATACACAGTGTATCCTTTCAGATTAAACAAGTACAGTATACAACTTTTCAACCTAATGGGTAAAAAAAAATTAAAGCAAATAAAAATTTCATTAAATTCAAAAAATGCAAATAGTGAGAATAAAAAAAAGAATAAAGTGGAACAAATAAAAAGCATAATATATGAAGAGAAGGACAAGTTCAAGTTAATTAACGAACAGAATAAATTATAATGGACCACCAAACCCCTTTGTAAGACTTAATTCAATAACCCACACAGATGACAAATACATTTTTAGTATTTAAATGATACATATCTAAGATATAAAGCAGAGAATTGTTGAAATTACATGATATGCTAATCAAATAAAAGATGTCATACCTATATTAATATCCCACAGCAATAAAAGCAAAACTAATACAGATTTCAGTATCACGAATGGGGTGCTCTGTAAAACATGCCTAAAAATGTGGAAGCAACTTTGCAACTGAGAACTGGACAAAGGCTGGAAAAAATGGAAGGATAGGATAGAAAAGCCCAAATTTCCTTGAACAGACTGCTGGTAAAAATAGACTTTAAGGACACTGCACTGAGGGCTCAGAGGGCAGTGAGGAATGAAATAATTTAGAGTGGAAGGAAGCAATTTCTCCTTAATTATTAGCAAAAGTTTAGCAAAATTGTCTGCTGCAGTTATGTGGAGAGCAGGGTACATAAGTGAATTTGTATACATAGATAAGAGATTTCTATGTAAGTGTTTATATTATTGTTTGGTTTCTTCTCACTGCTGATAGTAAATTATGAAAGGAGAGAAATATATCGAGAGACAAACTGTTAAAAGTAATCAGGACATGACATTTGTGACAACTTTCAACCTCTTCAGTTAGCAAATAATGTGAACATTAAGTGATTTACTCTGGAAAGCAGAGCTCTGGAAAAACTTTCAGCAAACAGTTTTACAGCCAAAAGTGTGACTAAAAACCTTTGCTGAAAACCTCAGGAAGATCAAAGGTGAGAATATTGAGTCATGAAAAAGGTCCTTTTGAGAAATGAAGGTCATGCCTCACAGATCTCAACCCAACCAAAGGAAACCCAGGGGCAGTGTCCCTTAACCACCTCAGCAAGAAGCCAAAATACAGGATGGATTATCTCAAAAATCTGCAGACATGACTTTTGTTTAATAGAATAAATCGCTGAAAATTCCATGGAAGATCCATACAGCTTTGGAGAAATTTATTTTCTCAGAATCACTGCCAAGTTTGACTAAAAGGGGCAAAGAGACTAGAAAATAAAAGGAGGCTGCTAAACTCCCCAAAGGCCATTGGGAGGAAGCAGGCAGGTAAAACCACTTGGCCGCAGACATGTGCTACCTTTCACATTGTAGAAAAGGAAAGATGGCTTCTGGCAACAGCCTGAGGGTGCTTGGGAGAGGGTCCTTCACTGGTCAGTCTCTGGATGAGAATACAGCCCTGCCAGCCACACATGAGGTGGTTAGCCCATAAGAGGCATTCAATAAATGACAGCTATTTTTTAAAACATTTATTTTTGGACTTAGTAACCATTCCCCTTACCTTTGTCAAAACCAGGCTCTCCTCTGAGGACTCTCCTCGGCAGCCTTCCAAATTATGGCTTGCCTTACATCTAAAACACAAGGAAGGGGAGGCTGGTCAGACTCTCTGTTTTGTTTTTCTCAATTGGGCATTGAATGATATTTTTCTCCCTGAGGAATTGTGACATCACTACCTCTTTATGCTGTTTTATTGTTCAATTTTTATATTCTAGTGTTGGAGCCAAAATGGCTGGTTACCTGCAGCTCTGTGATATGCCCTGATAACAGGTAGAGCAAGACTGCTGCAGCTCAATCCTTCCACTTCAAATATTTCTCATCAAGTAGGACCAGGCTAGGTTGAATGATCATTTGTTGAAATTGACTTATCTCCACAAAAAAATAATTTGATGAGAATAGGCAGTAACGTCACCCAGGAAAATGATGGTTGTACATCCTCATTCTTTGTTTGGTTTTGCTCCAGGAAAGTTATTAAATTTTTATGTATTAATCTACTAGTGTTTTTAACTGAGGACTTGAAATTGTATGATATGGAATATCAAAAGACATTGTTAAAAAATGAATAGGCAAGAAAAAGACCGGAATAAATTATTTGAGATACAGATATTTCTGCCTAATGCTTGAAAGTTGAGCAACACAGGTTTTGGGGAAAATATAGTTTCAGTTATAAAGGACTAGTACTTCACTCTCTGATTTTGTGATTTCATTACAGGAATGGGCAAGTTCTCACAGAATTTAACATTGCCATTCTCACTAAATATTTTAAACATATTTAGTAACTGTTCTATTTTCATATCTTACATACTTGGTGAAGATTACTTGAGTATGAAGACATCATTAGCCAGATAAATGATCAGAGCAAGGCTGCTGTATTTGTCTGTTCTCACATGGTGTAAGAAAAGACCCGAGACTGGGCAATCTATAAAGAAAAGAGGTTTATTAGACTCTCACTTCTGCATGGCTGGGGAGTTCTCAGGAAACTTACAATCATAGCAGAAGGCACCTCTTCACAGGGTGGCAGGAGAGAGAATGAGTGCCAGCAGGGGAAATGCCAAACACTTATAAAGCCATCAGGTCTCACGAGAATTTACTTACTGTCTTGAGAACTTCATGGGGGAAACTGCCCCCATGATTCAATTACCTCCTACCGGATTGCTTCCATATGTGGGGTTTATGGGGATTATAATTTAAGATGAGATTTGGGTGGGGACACAGCCAAACACAGCAGCTGCCTATCTACATCCCTTGAATCTACTCTGCCCATATTTCTGTTATTCTTTCCCCAAGTTTCATATAACATACAAAGGGATCACTCCCTATGTCCCTTAGCAGAAAAAAAGTGGATTTGAAAACTGACTCTGGTATGTACTGCTGTGTACAAGTCAAATTGCTTATTTTGAGAGACAATACAATTTCCTGCAGACAATAATGGTAAATATTGTAAACTAAGGATGTAACCAGGTTTTAATCCTTTAAATTTATTCTCAGATAATGGAAATTGAACAAATAGCAAATAATCATGTAGTTCGATTGCTGCTTATCTGTAACTTATGGTTATTCAATTTCATATTTTACACTGCAGTGCAGACAACATCGAACCTTTCTTGAAAAGCAGCTTCAGCTCAGATCTGATCTCAAACATCAAGAGCCTTGACTCCAAAATGGTGTGAATTGGCTGCCATCTGCTGGACTGGGACACATAAAGGTGAATTCTAGGTTTTATGTAGCGTCCAGGAAAATCAAATCCCAGTCTCAAACAATATGGTCTTAATTAATTTTTCTGAGAATGTCAACATGAACATATAGTAAAGATTGAACTTAATTACAGTTGCAATTTATTGATTGAAAAGGCACTTCACTATATTCCAATGCATTCAAGATCATTACAAAATCCTGTTATAAATCAGGTGTCTGAGGAGTTAGGAAATAAGTAGAGGGTGAGGTTAGCTGAAACACTGGGTGTGAACTGGGAGGTTGCTGGGAATAAAATGGGAGAGCTAGGTTGGGGCAGGTGCATGGAGGGGCTTGTAAACCACTACCAAGAGTTCAGGCTGCTGGAAGCTTACAAGGTAAAGCTGGGATTCACTTAGACAAAAGGCAACTGACTTGACAAACTGAACATGCTGGGCAAAAAAAAAAAAATGTTTGTAGAGAACATTTGTGCTATTTTTTCAGCACTTTCCATGACCCAGGCCATATTCTAACTGCAAGAACACAGAGAAATAAGAGGTATCTCCTGCCCTCCAAGGCCTCCATTCTCAGAGCAGAGGCTTCTCGGTCAACGGCTCTAATGCATACACTGTGGCAGAGCAGAAATGTGGACTCTGGAAGCTACTGCAGGAACATGAGAAAGAAGCACCTACCTCTGGCTGGAGATGTTGACTAAACTCCATGTGACAGGTGCACAGTCTAGGTGGGAAATGTAAGCAGAAGCGTTGCAAGCATAGAGGCCAGGGAAAGGCACCCTGGTGGCTCCAGATTTTATAATGTCACGGAGTCCTAGGTGTGTAGCTCAAGCCCAGGAACAAGTCCAGTGGAGTGGACGCCTGAGGGATGCCATTAAATACACTCAATGTGTGTCAAAAAGTCTTGGGAGTAACACAGAGATGGTCCGTCACTTTGACACTTAAAACTGCATATCGGTTAGGGAAGTACAGTTTAAAAACGCTGCTGGAGAGACAACTTGGGTTTAATTTAGAACTCTTCAGCACACAGATGGCAATTAAGCCATCCAAGAGGTGAAATTGCATGTGTAAAAGATGCATTGCAGAGAAGGCAGCCCTGACTGCCGTTTACTGGGAGTGGGTCAGGCACTGAGGGCCGAGGCACTTTCCTGTTACAAAAAAGAGTTTCGCAGACACCACATCCAGCAGGGCCACTCTGTGATGAGCATAGGAAAGATGAGCTTGAGAACACTGGCCTGGCTGTGCAGACGTCCCCACGCTCTCCTTCCCGGGTTCGTCTACACACTGTGGCTTCTTTAACACGTTGGCCCGTTCATTTTCTCTACTCCATAGATGAAATCACGGAGAGAACAATCATAGCGTTTCCCCAGCTGTTGACAGTGCCCAGTCTGGAACAAACTCATTCTTCCGTGAACCCTACCCCAAATGCCCCAACGGGACCCCGAGTCCTCTAATAATCCCTATTTCTCCCTCTTACCGAGACACCCTGTGCCCCTCCGGGTGTGCTCTTCTTGTTGCAGTGAACCAGGAACTCACCTTGACCTAAGACAGGGCCAAGGGAAGGAGGACAGAGAAGACGCCATAGGTGGAAAGAATTCAGCAGTGCGAGTTCTTTCCCCTAGGACTGAGCTCCTCAGACTACAGGTAATCTTCAGTGCTGAAATTATATTTGTTTAGGGAAATGTAAGAAGAATTTGGAGCAGCCAGGGACCAGATCATGAAAGGTATCATTATTTAATGCTGTGGTATTTTGATTGTGTGAGGGGTTTGGAGAGTGAGGAGGCATTGCAGGGTCTTATCTAGGGAGGTGGAATGGTCACTTTAAAGACCCTATTCTGGAAGCATCTACATGTGCATCAAGATCTCCCAAGGATATTAAAAAATGCAGAAGATGATCCAGCGGAGCTGAGATCCCGCGTTTCACAAAGTTCCAGGCGGGGCTAGGATGGTGGTTCTTGAGGGGTGGTTTCTGCATCACAATGTCAGCATCACCTGGAAATTTTTAGGAGCTGCAGATTATCACCTGACACCAGACCAAACTGAACAAGGAAGTTGGGACCTGGGATCCTGCAATTGCCTTTAAAAAAAAATTAATAGCAGGTTGTGACAGTTAACTGTATGTGTCAGTTTGACTTGGGTAGACGGTTGAACATTATTTCTAGGTGTGTCTGTGAGGGTGTTTCCTACTAAGTTAGCATTTGAATTGGTACACTGAGTGAAGAAGCTTCACCCTAACCCACGTGGGAGGCAGCATGCAGTTTGTTGAGGACACAGATAGAACAAAAAGCAGAGAAAGGGCAAATTTCCTCTCCCTTCTTGAGCTGGGACCACCATCTTCTCCTGCCCTTAAACACTGAGTTCTTGGTTCTCAGGCCTTCAGAGTCAGTAACACACACACCCCCCACACCACCTGTCTGGACTCCTTTGGACTCACGTGAATGATACATTGACTTTCCTGGGTCTAATGCTTACTGATGGCAGACGGTGGCATGTCTCAGCCTCCATGATCACATGAGTCGATTCCTAAAATCTCCTTCTCTATGGATGCTACTGGTTCCATTTCTCTGGAGATCCCTCTAACTCCAGGTGATTCTGATGCCCATTAAAGCTTGGGAACATTGTTGTTAGGTGAAGCTGGATGGACACAGATGTGGTTCCAGAAGATGCTGAGAAGGAAGAGAATTCTGAGGAGTCACAGTAGGTGCTACACAGCCCAGGGCTAAGAGGAGGTCCCAGAACTTTCACCTACAGCTCTCTGGTGAGATGTCCACCATATGAACAAACCTGCCCCTAATAGAGGCTGAGAGATACAGGGCAGCCATAGCACAAGATGTGTTTGGCTGGACAACTAGCTCTTTCCATCCTGTGTGTAATATGTGGACAAGCTAATCAGGTGTATACCTCTGTTCAGGCAAAGGAAGCACATTCAGAGAGAAATTAGCCTCTTTAATGCAAAATTACGAAGTGAGGGTCCTAAACATATCTTGCTTCCCTACTATGAGCACTAAAATCTTAACTCTAGTATTAATGTTTACCCATCAAGGTGTCGATTTTGCTATGATAGTATCTCCTAGAAAGGTTCTTTAACTTGGAGTCTATTGGAGACAAGAGAAGAGTTTGCGCAGAATGACTGAATCCACACACTGCAGTGAAAACGTTCAACAGTTCAGAGGACACTATAAAGCTCATGTAGTGGGTCTCGCATGGGTCCGCAGGGCCTTCTCCATGATGGGATGGTGAAAATGTAATGACAGTGGCTTTGGGGACATTCCTGAATCTGCTACAGACTTCATACTCCTCTTCATCCCTTCCACCTGTGCTAGGAGTCTTGCTGTATTTCAGGGCACTTATGATAAATTTGTATTTTTTGAATATGCATTTTCTTCCCATGGCATCGTTCAGAGCATCACTTTTGTCTAACCTGCTCCATAGACAGTGGGTGGGGTTGGGATACCCTGCATCTCAGTGCTGCCCAGGAGCCCATGCCCGTTGGCCTGCACCTGTGCTCTGGCTGATATCTGTACCTTTGCTGGAGTTAGTGCTCATCGCTGAATCAGGGAAGGGGAATTTTGGAGCTTGGTTTTCAGGAAGTGTCCCTTACTAGTTGAGTTCAGCACAGGAAAGGGCTCTGTTTGAGCAAAGCCACAGATGCTGGCAGAGAATCGCCTTCCACAGCTCACCTGAAGCAAAGGTCGAATTGTGTCTCTAATTCCCTGTATGCCCAGGACTCACTGGATGTCAATTGGGGTATGTGAAGTTATGCAGGGCACCACCTTCATCCTTCAACATAGTAAGGAGGAAAGGCATTTACAGAAACAATCTCAATAAAATGAGATAACATGAAACCAACATACAAAATCAGTTATTTTTTATGCACTAACAACAAACTCTTTGAAAACTAAATTAAGAAAGCTATCACATGTACAATAACGTAAAGAATTAGTAATAAATTTAACCCTGGAGGTGAAAGATCTGCACACTGAAAACTGTAAAACTGATAACTAGATCTGCACACTGAAAACTAGATAAAAGAAATTGAAAATGACATAAATAAATAGAAAGATAATTTGCATTCATGGATTGGAAGAATTAAAATTGTTAAAATGTCCCTACTTCCCAAAGCCCTCTACAGGATCAATTAAATTTCTAACAAGATTCTAATGACTTTTTTTTTTTTTTTTTTACAGAAATAGGAAAAAACTTCCTAGAATTCATATGGAACCACAAAAGACCCAGAAGAGCCAAATAAATTTTGGGCAAAACAAAAGCAAAAACAAAATGGTGACATCACACTTCCCGATTTCAGAATATACTACAAAGCCATAGTGATCAAAATAGCGTAGCACTGGCATACGAACAAATATATAGACCAATTGAAAAAATAAAGAACCCAGAAATAAATCCACACATTTACAATTAATTGATCTTTTACAAAGATGCCAAGAACACACAATGAGGAAACAATAGTCTCTTCAATAATTGAAGAAATGACAACAAATAATAATAGAGCAATTGAACCTTATCTTACTCTCTATACACAAATTAACTCAAAATGGATTAAAGACTTAAATGTAAGACCTGAAAATATAAACTACTAGATAAAAACATGGGGGAAACACTTACTGACTTTGGTGTAGGCAATATTTATTGAATATGCCATCAAAAATATGCAACAGAAGCAAAAAATGGCAAACAGGATTGCATGAAACTAAAATGCTTCTGTACAGACAAGGAAACAATCAACAGAGTGAAGAGACACCTGTAGAATGGAAGAAAATAGGCCGGGCGCGGTGGCTCAAGCCTGTAATCCCAGCACTTTGGGAGGCCGAGACGGGCGGATCACAAGGTCAGGAGATCGAGACCATCCTGGCTGACACGGTGAAACCCCGTCTCTACTAAAAAATACAAAAAACTAGCCGGGCGAGGTGGCGGGCGCCTGTAGTCCCAGCTACTCGGGAGGCTGAGGCAGGAGAATGGCGCAAACCCGGGAGGAGGAGCTTGCAGTGAGCAGAGATCTGGCCACTGCACTCCAGCCTGGGCGGCAGAGCGAGACTCCGTCTCAAAAAAAAAAAAAAGAATGGAAGAAAATATTTGTAAATCATACATCTGACATGGTACGAATATTTAAAATGTACACAAAACTCAAACAACTTAACAAAAACCCTATTTTTAAAAATGGGCAAAAAATCTCAATAGATATTTCTCAAAGAAGACATACAAATGAACAATAGATATATGAAAAAATGCTTAACATGGCTAATTATCAGGGATATGCAAATCAAAACCACAATGAGATATTATCTTGTTTGTTAAAGAGCCATTACCAAAAAGACAAACGATAACAAGTATTGGTGAGGATGTGAAGACAAGGAACACTTTTAAACTTTTGGTGGGAATGTAAATTAATACACTCATTATGAAAAACAATATAGGAGTTTTTCAAAAAATTAAAAATAGAACGACTGTATGATTCAGCAATCCCACTCTGGGTAAAGATCCAAAGGAAATGAGATCAGTGTGTTGGAGAGATGTCTGCACTCATATAATTGCAGCATTAGTCACAATAGCCAAGATATAAAAATAACCTAAGCATCTATTAACAGATGAATGGTATCTCCAGAGACAGAACCAACAGGAGATTTTATGCGTGTGTGTGTGTGCACACACGTATGTACATGAGGAGATATACTATGGGAATTGGCTCATGCAAGTGTGGAGGCCGAAGAGTCCCACAGCCTGCTGTCCATGAACTGGAGAAACAGGAAAGCTGATGCTGGCATTCAGTCTAAGTACATAGTCTGAAGAACTGGGGAAGCTGCTGGGGTTATTCTCCATCTGAGGCTGTAGGTCTGAGAAGCAGGGGATAAAGGGGAAGCCCCATAATCCAGACACCCAGGAACCAGGAGCTCCAGTGTCTGAGGGCAGAAGAAGAAGGATGTCTCAGCTCAAGGAAGAGAGCGCACTCACCCCTTCTCAGCCATTTTGTTCTTCTGGGGCCTCAGTGGTTTGGAGGATGCCTGCCTGCATTGGTGAGAGGGGAGCTTCATTACTCAGTCCACTGATTCAAATGCTGATTGCTTTCAGAAACATTCTCACAGGCACACCCAGAAACAATGACATTCCTTAGCTCAGTCAAGCTGATACATAAAATTAACCATCACAAGTAAATAAAAAAAAAAATCTGGAGCAAAATCCTGCTAGTTGCAGCATGGACCAATCCGAATGTTGTTATGCTAAGTGAAATAAGCCAGCACAGAAAGACACATATCACATGATTTCATTCAGATGTGGAATCTAAAAACGTTGAGCTCGGAAGCAGGGTAGAGTGGTGGTTGCTAGGGCTGGGGAGTCCCGGGAGAGGCACTGGTCAAAGGATGCCAAGTTTCAGTTATAAGATGAGTAAGTTCTGGAGATATAATGTACGGCAGGGTGATTACAGTTAGCAATACTCCATTGTGTACTCAAACTGCTAAAAATGGATCTTAACTATTCTCCCCACCTCCCCTGACACACACATGTACAAGTCAAACGTGTGAAATGATGGCTGTGTTAACTAGCTTGATAATAGTGATCATCTCCCAATGAATACTTATATCAAAAAATCACAATATATACCTCAAATATGTATAATGTTGTCAGTTATATCCAATAATGCTGAAACACAACCAACTAAAAACAAAGTATTAATAAAATGCTCTGAACAGTGCTTGGTTCAGGGTATAGTATGATTCTAAAACACAAACCTAATTTCATTAAACTTGTCAGGTGACGGAGACCTGTGTTCAGGAACAAAATCTCTCAAAACAATCTGAAACGGTATTATATACCATTCTGGGCAAGCAAGGAAGATTTTAAATAACTCCATCAAAAATGGGTAACAATCTTGATTAGATTCAAGCAGGACTTCTGTAATATTCCCAGCATTTTTATACTTTCCAGGTTAAAGCTGGTTTGTTTTGATCTTGTAGTTTTCATAGGATTTCAAACAGCCAAGTTTCTCAAAGTGTATTTGTGTTAGTCTGTTTTCACGCTGCTAATAAACACATACCCAAGACTGGGTAATTGATAAAGGAAAGAGGTTTAATTGACTCACAGTTTCACATGGCTGGAGGCCTCACAATCATGGCGGAAGGCGAAGGAGGAGCAAAGTCACATCTTACATGGTGGCAGGCAAAAAAGAGCTTGTGCAGGGGAACGCTCTTTTGTAAAATCGTCAGATCTTGTGAGACTTATGGGGAAACTGCTCCCATGATTCAATTACCTCTACCTGGCCCTGCCCTTCACATGTGAAGGTTATTATAATTCACAGTGAGATTTGGGTGGAGATACAGCCAAATTGTATCAGTATTGTTTTAAACAAGAGGGCCTCAAGTGTCATGTCCTTGCTAATGATACAATTCAAAAACAAGGCTTCTTGGTGTTCCACCCTTGGTGCTCACCAGCTGGAACACCACGAGGTTTAACAATAGTGAGTACTTGATAAAAGTCACTTGTTCTTTTTTTTTAATGAGATATTACTACAAGGGATAGAGAAAGCAGTTTGTGAAGTATAGTGAGTAACTGGCTAAAGGACACTACTGAAGAGACCATGTTTGAGTTTAATGTCAGTGTTTTCATGTCTTTTTGATGGTAAAGAATAGGAAAGGGTGGAAAGGAAATTTTTCTTATTAATTAGTTTATGATAACTTCTAGCAGGACAAATAAACATGAAAGGGTGGAATGAATGAAGGCATAGATTAAACAGGTTAGGCTATGAGTGGATAGTTGTTTTAGCTTGATAATAGGTATATGAAAGTTGAGTCTACTTTTGTCTGTGTTAGAAATTTTCCACAATAATAGGCTTAAAATAAATGAGTACAGGAAAAACCTAGGAGAAATAACTCTAGCAGAAAATTTAAATATTTGTCAAATAATTTTAAAGGTTAAAAATATTCATTAGCAAGTAATACAGGCAGAGTGTTTTGACATGTCCTCAATGTCATTAATATCTTTTGCTTTTAAATAAAACAGAACGAAACAACAGAACTCATCAGCAAAACAATTTAGAGATTGATAGAAAAAACCCTGATGATGTAAAATAGTTTAAAAAATTGTCATTATAAGTTAGTATAGCAGTAATTTCTATTAAAAAAATCTATTTACATGTCTTTTACCCAAAGTAGCATTTTTTTTTGCTAAGAAAATATATTTTTGATTAGTAAAGAAATTAAACATGGAGTATTTCCTTCTCCCAGAAATGCCTCCCAAGCTCAGATTTTATATTCGTTGGAACTAAAATGACAATTTCTAAAGCTTGGTTATTTTTTTTCTAAAGATGTGTAGTTAATGACCTTTACTCCACTAGAGGGCTCCGTGGATAAGAGAAAATACTTAAAATCCCAGCATTTAAAGCCATCTTAAATGTATGCCATTTTACCAATTAATCTCTTGGTAATTCTTATTTCATATTCAGATGTAACTTATTGCTTCTGAAACTGAGTAGTATAATTAATACTTCATCTCCATATGAGAAGAACTTTCTAAGTCTTAAAGCTTCCTAAAGATGAGGTGGGTTTTCAAAATGTTTCAACAGGTGCTAGGAGGTATTTTAACAAACTTTGAAAGTGTCTAAGTTCATTCTAAACATTCAAGTGTAAGAGTCTAAGAAATATTGGTCTATTTTTATTCTTTGAAAAGGGATGGCTTTATTTATGTAGAATTATAGAATTAGAGGGCGGGAGCTGGGCACAGGCTAGACCGGCTTTTGGACTGAAATGGATAACCATTTCCCATAGACAATGGTCTTGTTTTCATTTGCATTTAAAAAAAAATAATGTCAAGCTTATAATAAAGTTACAATAGGACCAGCTACTCCTATATACTCTTTACACAGTACCCCCCCCCCAACTAGTCGAAATTTACATAACTAGCTATTGAACAAGTTGGAGACATTGTGCCCCTTTATCCTTCAAAGTGTATTTCCTAAGGAGGGAGATTTTTCTCTTACATAACCACAAAACAGTTAACTAAATCAGAAACATTTAGCATGGCTTCAATGCCATCATCAAGCAATCAATTCATATACAAATTTGCTCCTTCTGTCTCTCCACTGTCCTTTAATCTAGAATCACTTTTCAGTCTTCCTTGTGTCTTGATAATTTAATACTCTTATTATTCTGGTGCTTGTTTTTCGTATGATGAAAGCTGTCAGTAGCATTATTTTATGTCTATTTGTGGATATATAGATTTTGGGGGATTAATACCTCGGAATAAAATAGCTGGATCAAAGAGTAGAGAAATGTTAACATCAAAAGAAAGTGTCAAGCTGTTTTTCAAGATGGCCATGCCACTTTCATTCCTGCCAATCATGTGTGAGAGTTTGGTTGCTCTAAATCCTGAGCTAACGTTCAGATTTATGGTAATCTCAATCTTAGCAATTCTGGAGCATATTGCAGCTTTAATTTTCCAAATGACTAATAATATTGAGCACTTTTCCCTGTTTTATTTTACTATCATTGTGTCTGCTTTTGGGACATGTCCCATGAGTCCTGTGCTCATCAAACCTACTGGGTTGCCTTCACTTTGTGACGATGTAGGCATTCCTACATATTCTGTCACCACTTTCTCTGTCAAACATACATATTGTGAATCTTTTCTCCCTATCTGTAGCTTACCTTCTTATTTCCTAACCAAGATTTTGATGAGCAAAATGTTTCACTTTTTATGAAATATAATTTTTTTTTTTTGGACACAAGAATTTCACTCTTGTTGCCCAGGTTGTATTGCAATGGTGCTATCTCAGTTCACTGCAGTCTCCGCCTCTGGGGTTCAAGCGATTCTCCTGCCTCAGCCTCCCGAGTAGCTGGGATTACAGGCACCTGCCACCACGCCCAGCTAGCATTTTTAGTAGAGACCGGGTTTCACCATGTTGGCTAGGCTGGTCTCCGTTCCCTGATGTCAGGTGATCCACCAGCCTCAGCCTCCCAAAGTTCTGGGATTGCAGGCATTGAGGCACCATGCTAGGCTGATGAAATACAATTTTTTGAAAATATTTTTGACCTCTTATGTCTGAGAAATGCAGAGTGGCAAAGATATTCCCTGTAGATTATTCTAAAATTTTCTAATGTTCACTCTCCTGTTGAGTTCTACGATCAATCTGCTGGTGCTCCCTGAAGGAGTAAAAGGTTGTTCCCCAGGCAGGGCCTCTGGGTGTCTCTCCGAGGTGGCGGCATGGGCTGAGACCACCCCTGTAACGGACCCCCTGCCATTCCAGTGTCTCAGGTGGCGGAGGGGAGTCTTGGGCCCACAGGGAGGAAGAGGCATCCCCGAATAGGCTGCCCTCTGAGAGGGCTCCCCTGGCTGTGTTCTGCCTGAGGAAACAAGTCTATGGGATGGCACTCTCAGAAGAACCAACTCTGCCAACACCTTGATTTTAGATTTCCAGCCTCCAGAACTGAGAAAATACATTTCTGTCATTTCTTTGTTATCCAGAGTGTGGTAATTTGTTGCAGCAACCCAGAGAAACTCACATGGACCCACTGGCACCATGCTAGCTTCCTGGACTCTGTGGCTGGGACGCGGGTAATTGAGGTCACCAGTGCCAGTGAATTGTCAGAGGCCCTGAGGTAGCACCTGCCGGGGATGCTGAGGTAGACGCCCTCCAGAGTTGTGTGGCCTTGCCGTGAGGAGTCGCAGGTGCGCCTTTGGAAGGGTACAGATTGCCCGGGGTGGGCGGCGTGGGGACGTGAGCATTGATTCCAGACAACCTCAATCTTTCTTGCTTATAAGCGGCATTAGGAGGAAAGATCCCTGAATGGGTCAGGGTGAAGGTGAAGTTACAGTTGACAGCATTATGCATCAAATCTGGAAAAGGGGAAGCCAGTAGCCTGAGGGACTGCAGGGACAGGCTAAGCGTGTGTTGACTGTCAAAGAAGGGAAATATTAAAGTGTCATCTGCTCTTGGAGAAGGTCTCACAGAGTGGACATCACGAATGGTGTGGCAGGAATGAGGTCATTAAGAAGATGAAAGGGGCTGGGACCCAGGGCTTGGAGTCCAGGGGTAAGCAGCTTCCTTCCAGTGTCATAGTGGGAAGACAGAGGAGAGATGGGGAAGAGCCTCGGGGTGTTCAATTTGCTGGCGACAGGGTCTGGCTCAGGGTCTGGCTCGCGGCTGACACTTCTCGGTGGGTGTAGACCGGTTCTCCACTGGATACCAAGGCCAAGTGCCCTCCCAGTGATCCCCTGAGGGTAAGTGGGTAACAGCATCAGGACAGAGTCCACTTCTTTTCCAGTCTTGAACCTTTATGGGTGTGGCATAATTTGGTTTTATGATGTCTCCCCCAAGTTCCACAGTTGCTAACAATTTTCTAACATGCAATTGGAGAACCTATCAGCAAACTCTCAGGTTTCACAGCTCACAATGTTACTGAACATCCCAAGAAAATCCAGCACATTCCAATACGTCTTCCCTTACTGTTTCCTCACTTATCCAGGACTCCACCTTTCTCTTAACTAAGTTTCTTCTCTACTTTGCAACTAGAAAGACATCCTTTTTGAGGAGAAAAGAAAAATGTGAGGTAAGTAAACTCATGCAAGCATGTTCCAAACAGCGTGTGAAATGGCGTGGTTGTTTTCTCCCTGGGCTCACTCCTGGGATCCTCTGACCCCTCCCTTCCTGGGCACCAAGGCCTCCTGGTTTTTCTTTGGGGTCTCTGTGGGTCCTGGCCCCTCCTCCTGGAGTGCTTGTCCTTTGATAACCTTGTGACTTGTGCCCTTGAGGTTTTAAGTCATGTTCCTCCTGCTTACAGGGTCTCTGAGAAACCCACAACAATTTTGGTTCTGTTACCGCCACCTCCAGCATTTTCTGCCTCCCTTTCCTGATTTATTTTTTTTCTTTCTAACACTTATCACTATCTAAAACACACCATAGGCCAGTGATTTAACTTTATTCCTCTTCCATGATTTATTTTTTTCTTCTTAAGATTTATCACTATCTAAACTATGATGACAGCAGCTGTCACGTAATAGTTGCTTAATAAAAGCTTATTGAATGAAAGGATAAAGACTGTGTAGAGCCCTGCCCAGAAAAATGAGAATGTGGCTCATGCAAGAAGTTCTCAAGGGTCAGGAAAGAAGAATATCGGGGGTTGAAAAGTGGACAATTGTAGAGGTGGGGTAAGCAGGCCAGGGATGGGAGTTAGGATGATGAGGCATGAGTTTCAGGGCTGGAGACGAGGCTGTGATTTAAAGAGGAAAATGTAGTTTGCAATGGAAAAGAGCTGTAATAAAGTAAAATAAATTAGTATTTTTTTAAAACCTAAGTAGTCTACTCCTATTGTAGGGACTCTAGAAGACTCTAGATTCTAGAAGATCCAGATATAGATGTAGTTCCTGGAGCTGATGAGTTGACATCTCAGCCTCTAGAATTAACTGGAGGCTTACCAAGAGGGATGATAGGTTTGGTTTACATGTTAGTACGAAATTTGGAATATATTTCTCATTTTGTGCACACACACAGATATGTGTATCTGTGTGTGTGTGCGTATGTGTGTGTGTATATATATATATGTATATCTTTTAAAAAATTAGAGATAACATTGTATACTACTGGTAATGGCATTAGACAAATGCATCCCATTATGTTTTTCACGTGGGTCACCTGTGTGCCTTTCACTTCAGCTCCTCTGAATTTCCGTGATCTAGCCAGTAAAATGCTGAAAATATAAACAAAGAAATGCAAGTTTTCAACTGTGTATATAAACAGACACAGAAATAGAAATGTTCTTCCATTCCCACGTAGGTTTCTTATAGCATCTCTCCCTCCCTTTTCCTTCATTTGCTTTTATGGTGGTATGCAAACACTTCGGTTTTCATGACTAATTTCTCTCTCTCTCTATCTGTCTCTCTCTCTCTCATTTTCTTCTCTTTCAGAGCCTTTGCATGTGGAACAAATGTGATGTTGTCTCTAAACTTTTGCCGTCTGCCTTTATGGAAGGCTATCACTCACCTACCCAAGCCACCTGCTGTATCCATTGCACAGCGAGCAGTGGGGACAGACACGATCAAGTTCCTCTAAGTCTCTAGGGGCTGCCATAACAACAAACATATTTTGTGAATTATTATTTGTTCAAGAATAGCAGTAGTCTTCTGGGTTCCTGTTTTGTGAGGGTTGCTGGTTCCCGTGAAGCCTCTTTAGCCTGTTCCTTCTGATTTCAGTTTAGATGCTTGCATATCCCACACGTCTTTGGGTGTATCTTATGTGCCAGGAGGCTTGTGGGAGCTTCCACAAACATTTCATCTTCTTTTAAGTGAGAAGAAGTTACCACCCTTCCCCATGTTTCAGAAGTTGAAGCTGGAGCTTGGAATCCAGGTGACTTGCTAGGTGTCACACAGACTTACCAGGGGCAGGAACCGGGTCATCTAGTTGCAATCCCACTGTTTCCCTCTTAAGAAGTGAGCACATGGGAAGTGGAACCTGTACAGGAAAATATACTACTTCTGGCGGTGGGAAGGGAGCAAAAGCAAACACCAAGGCATACTTTATTAAGCGCATGAGCAATCCTTTTTATTAGAACACACGGAAAACAAAGATGATACAAAGATTTTTCACTTCCTGGACATTATTGACCTTCCAGCAAAACGCTGCATAGCAGCTGTGAGCAGGTACCCCACGTTGTCATTTCTTTCTTTCTTACTGTATTATAGATCACCGAGTCTTATGTAATTACCCACAAAATTGCTGGTGTTGCTTCATGACAGGCGTGACAAATCCTCAATAAGGCCCCTTTGCTTGTCTAGAAAATGATTAACCTCTTCCTGCAGCCGTTGCATGTGATATTTAATATATGCAACAAAATATATATGCATACAACTTCAGTGCATGCCATTTAACAGCATTTTCTTCATAGGTCAAAGTGTGCCCAGCATGACCTCACCCACTAACTGCATTAGTGTAAAATTTTAGGCCACAATAAAATAGTGATCTAAAATCATATAGCTTTTATCCACTGTACAACATGGATATTCATAAGATCCCTCCATAAATGTTTGGTCCAGATCTTTCTTCCACTGAATGAAGTTTGACAATTTGTGACAGGACAGAAAGGAAATTCATTATATTTAGTAATAGAAAACCTATTTCTCATTTTTCACAAGCCAAGCAGCCTCGATGAAATTGCCTAAGCCGCCACATCACCCTCCTCCACCTTTGTGGTCTGTGAGGTCGCTCACAAGGGTCTTCAATTTCCTTATGTTCACAGCTTGGCATCTGGTAATTGTCAGTATCAGAAAACATAAGGGGGCTATATATTTTTTCCTCAGAAGAAATATTTCTGATTTGAAAAGAAATAAATCTGTCAAGAGGAAAATATTAAAAATAAAAAGTGTGACTGTAATAATCACTTCGATGTCACAGCCAATTTTGCTCATTCGAACTGGAGAAGGAAACTTCCCTGCCCCCCCCCAAAGGAATTGTCAAAGTAAGAGAAATGGAATTTTTATTTCAATAACCACTGTGGTTTAAGGGTAATTTATGTATAAGGAAGCACAACAGCCTCAAGAATCAAATTTCCTTAAAATATTATTTTGTATTCTCTCTGCTACAAGGCTTAGTGAAACTGATGGATCAAAGTGAAGAATGACTAAATTTGTTTCTCTAAGTTACAGTTTAACAGACACTGTACACCGTGCATAGCACTGGCAAAAGAACAGGGCTTTGCATTTTGCAAAGGGTTATACTTAGAGAATAATATTTCTTGAAATTAAATAATCCTTATAATGTTAACACAAAAAATGAAAGAAAAGCTAGTTTTGTTTGACCTGATCCAGAAAAATAGCAAATCTTTCACTGCCCATACCCCACCTCCTGCCACAAACACACCCTTGGGCTCAGTCACTGCTGTTTTCATCAATAATAAATAGCAGTGCTACGTGTCATTTAAGTTTTCTTTTTCTTTTTTTAGTATGCATTTCCTCAGAGAAGATAGAAAGAATGTTCAGGCATTTAAATGAGCAATTTAAATTCTTATTTCTTTCTAGAATGATCCCCGGCTATAGCTAGAACTATCTGTATTTAGGATTGAAAAACAAAGGAAGAAGAATAGATAAAACAACTAAATCACGACTTCATATTTGCTCAGCTCCACACAGGAAATATTTATCATTCTCTCCATAGCAATTCTTACTGATCGCATCGACTAACCCGAGGCGCACTTGCCGCACGTGGTAGGTGGTAGGGAGCCTGCCCCCAGTCTGCGAGTGTGTCTAAGGCTTGTCCTTTCCTCCTTTCCTCCTTTCCTTCTCCCTTTCCCTTTCCGTCTCCCTCTCCCTCTCCCTCTTTCTCTCTCTCTCTTTCTTTCCCTTCCTTCCTTCCCTCCTTCCCTCTTTCTTTCTCTTTCTTTCTTTCCCTCCCTCCCTCTCCCTCTCCCTCTCTCTCTTTCTCTCTTTCTTTCCCTTCCTTCCTTCCTTCTCTCTCTTTCTCTCTTTCTTCCTTCCTTCCTTCCTTTCTTTCCTTCTCCCTTCCTTCCTTCCTTTCTTTCTTTCTTTCCTTCTCCCTTCCTTCCTTCCTTCCTTTCTCTCTCTTTCTTTCTTTCTTTTCTTACCTCTCTTTCTTTCTCTCTTTCTTTCTTTCTCTCCTTCCTGCCTTCCTGCCTTCCTGCCTTCCTTCCTTCCCTCCCTCCCCTCCCCCCCAGCTTTTTTTTTCAGAGTCTCGCTCTGTGGCCCAGGCTGGAGTGAGTGGCGCCATCTTGGTTCACTGCAAGCTCCGCCCCCCGGGTTCCCGCCATTCTCCTGCCTCAGCCTCCTGAGTAGCTGGGACCACAGGCGCCGCCACCACGTCCAGCTTATTTTTTTATTTTTAGTAGACACGGGGTTTCACCGTGTTAGCCAGGACGGTCTCGATCTCCTGACCTCGTGATCCGCCGGCCTTGAACTCCCGAAGCGCAGCTTGTCCTCGGTTCTTAATCACCTTCTGCTGATTGGCGCCTTGTTTCCGGGATGCTCCCTTTGGTCTTACTGCGATGGGATCGTAGGGTCCTCTCTTTGCATATGGAATCCTTCTCCGTGGCAAATACCGTTACTCAAAGTTACTGAAGGCTGGTAACTACTTAAACACGATATATTCCCCAGAAAATTTTCAGCATTTTTTCACTTTCTGAAAAAATCAACTTATGGAAAGGAAAAGACCAGGCATTTACCAATTTCCAGATGCCAAGGTCCCCAGTTAGATGATCCGTAATTTTTATTTTGTTTTATTTTATTATTATTATTATTTTTTTTGGTGGAGTCTCACCCTGTTGCCCAGGCTGGAGGGCAATGGTGCAATCTCGTCTCACTGCAACCTCCGCCTCCCGGGTTCAAGAGATTCTCCAGCCTCAGCGCCCGCCACCATGCCTGGCTAATTTGTTTGAATTTTTAGGAGAGACGGGGTTTCACCATGTTGGTCAGGCTGGTCTCAAAACCCTGGCCTCAAATGATTCGCTCGCCTTTGCCTCCCAAAATGCTGGGGTTACAGGTGTTAGCCACCATGTCTGGTGGACAATATGTAATTTTAATTCTAAAACAGAAACAAAGAAAGAACAGCTATCATAATTGTGGGAAAGATGACTTAAAAGAAAAAAATTTTCAAACTTCATTAATGGCTGCTTCAGTTTATTTTGAGATTAAATATTACATATTTGGGGTCTGAGGGGAGGTTACATGAGATGTTAATATACGTAAAAGTCCCCATTTGTTGGCCTGGTGCTAAAGGCATCCTCAAAACATGTTCTGTTCTTTATTAACCTCAATAGATGGGGACATGGTTCTAACATCTGTGGTGTTCTCATGTTGGTTTATGTCTGACTTTATTTCTCAATGTTTATTTCTATCAAAGGATAAAATATGGGAGTTGTTTACACATTATAATTTTTATAATATATTTTTTAACACTTGAAAGTTTTTAAATGTTTACATTTAAAAAGAAATTATAACTACTACTCAACTATTAAAAAGAATGAAATCATGTCTTTTGCAGCAATATGGATGGAACTGGGGGTCACCATCCTAAGTGAAATGCTTCAGAAAAAAAAAGTTAAAAAAACCACATGTTCTCACTTCTAAGTGGAAGCTTAACCACAGGCATACACTGATATCGGGAGTGGAATAACAGACATTGGCATCTCTGATAAATGGGAGGGTGGAAGTGGGAGAAGGGATGAAATACTACCTATTGGGTACAATGTTCACTATTCCAGTGATGGTTACACAAAAAGCCCAGACTTCACCTCTATGCAATATATCCATATAACATAACTGAACTTATACCCCTAAATCTATACAAATAAAACAATAAACTATGACACTTTAATATCAAATTTTTCCTATGTTACAGGATACTGAAATGTAAATGTAGATTAAAATGAATTGGTTATTTTCTCATTCTTATTTCCAACAATAGCTCATAATAAATACTCTAATATGAGAATACATTATATCTTTTAAATGAGACTAGAAAACTATCAAAACACAAAAGTAGAATCTGTAAGAAACAGTGGCTCAGAGGAGTGAAACATGAACGAAATGTAATGAACAGAAAAAGACAGGTCTGACTTGGCAAGTCTTGGGTGGATGTCCCAGTTTCTATATCAGGTGAGGGCACACCTTGAGGTAGCCTGCTAGTTGTCTTTGCTTGGAGAGGGAAGTCTGGTAATGACTTTAGGATGTACATGCACAGAGGAGGCAAATGTGAAATCACAGGGTTACCTGGGAGCAGAAGAATTGGCACCAACCAAAAAACGTGCCCTGATTGAGATGGAAGCCCAGCGCACACTTAGTCAATGCTCCGCAAATAATCTGTGGATCAACTCAATAAATACACACTGAGCCACCGCCAACCACCTGCCACTCATTGGCCAAGTACTAACAATACAATGAGAAGAAACCATAGTCTCTATCTTAAATGTGGCTGCTATTCTCAAAACCGAACTCCTGTTTTAATCAGTAAAGGAACAGAGAGCTGTACACTTCAAATGAAAGCTTCAGTTCTCTTGCAAGAAGCCTACTACTATACATAATTTTTGGAAATGTTTTCTCAAATGTTCTTAAACTACAATAAGAAAGTAATGTATTTTTCAAAAGTAAATTTAAAACAAATTAAAAATGAAGTTTACAAAGAAATGAGCATACATGTGATAACGAGAAACATCAGAACTGACAACTTTTTTTTCAGCCTGGATATTTAGTAAAAATGTCAGAGACACAGTAAGTATTCAAATAATGGCCACTGGATAAAGAAACAAAATGTCCTTATGGGATGAACTATCACCAACACAGCATAAAATCTGAAGGTTTCCCTGTATTCTTTCACGTTATCTTTCCTCTGTCAAATGAAATGTTGATATAGTTGGTTGTGTCCCCACCCAAATCTCATCTTGAATTCCCATGTGCTGTGGGAGAGACTCGGTGGAAGGAAATTGACTCTTGGTGGTGGGTCTTTCCCATGCTGTTTTCATGATAGTGAGTAAGTCATACAAGATCTCATGGTTTTAAAAATGGGAGGTTCCCTGCACAAGCTCCCTCTTTGCCTGCTGTTATTCACATAAGATGTGACTTGCTCCCCCTTGCCTTCTGCCATGATTGTGAGGCCTCCAAGCCATATGGAACTTTAAGTCCATTAAAGTTTTTATTTTGTAAATTGTCCAGTCTCAGATACATCTTTATCAGCGGTGGGGAAATAGACTAATACAAATGGCTTAATGGTAAATATAAGGGGTTTTCAAAAAAGTTCATAGAAAATGTTTCATTTAAAAACCGTGCCTAGATTTCAAAAGTTTTTTGCGTCAAAGTAAACTTGTACTAAGCTGTTACAAGATGTCTGAACAAAATCTAGTTTGAATCACTCAAAAGTATAAGACATCATTTTGAAAAGAGCACCTAACAGGGCAAAAAGAATTCTGCTAAAATTGAAGCATGAACGCATATCAGATTTATAGTGAAGCAATGGTAACATCATTGGTTGCTTTACAAGAAGTTTGCAATGACAATGCCCCAGATAAATCAGCAGTTTACAAATGGATAATGTATTATATAAAGGGACAAGATAATGTTGAAAATGATGGCTACAGCAGCAGACCATCCACATTAATTTGCAAGAAAAAACTTCCTGTTTGTGTCCTAATTGAAGGGCACTGATGATTAAGAGCAGAAACATGAGCCAACACCATAGACATCTCAGTTCATTCAACTTACACAATTCTTACTGAAAAATTAAAGTTGACCAAACTGATCATGGAATAGGTGCAAAACCATTGTGTCCAAACGAGCTACAGACAAGAGCAGAGCTTTCCATGGAAATTTTAAACAAGTGGGATTAAGTTCCTAAAGCATTTATTTGAAGAACTGTAACCAGATATGAAGTGTAGCTTTACCAGTACAATCCTGAATACAAAACACAAGCAAAGCAATGGCTACCAAGAGGGGGAAATGGTTCAGTCAAAGCACGTTGAACTAGTCAAGAGCAAAGGTCATGGCAACAGTTTTTTGGGATGCTCAAGGCATTTTGTTTGTTGTCTTTCTGGAGAGTAAAATAACAATAGCGTCTGCATATTATGAGAGTGTTTTGAGAAAGCTGGCCAAAGTGTTAGGAGAAAAACACCCAGGCAAGCTTCACCAGAGAGTCCTTCTCCACCACAACAATGCTCCTGCTCATTCCTCTCATCAAAAAGGGCAACTTTGTGAGAGTTTTGATGGGAAATCAATAGGCGTCTACCTGACAGTCCTGCTTTGGCTCCTTATGGCTTTTTTTTTGCTTTCTAATCTTAAAAAAGCATTAAATGGCACCCATTTTTCTTCAGTTAATAATATAGAAAATACTGCATTGACATGGTTAGATTCCCAGGACACTTAGTTCTTTAGGAATGAACTGAATTGCTGGTATTATCGCTTCTGACTTTGTTGGTGCTTATATTGAGTAATGAAATTCGTGTTTTTTATTTTTATTTGATAGTTTTATTTTGAGATAAACTTTTTGTAGTCCTCTAGTAGTAGGAAAAAGAAAGGGGCCACAACAACCCATAATTCAGATAACTGAATTTTGGGTCTTATAATCTTAGTCGATCTTCATCCCAAATGAATTGAAATCATCTGTATAATTTTCTTAGCCTTATGAAATAAAATAATAATTATTAAGGCATGTTAAAGACAATTAGAAACGTTGTCTTTAACTTATTGATTAACAAATGCACTGTTATCATTACTTCGTTTTCTTATTTAAAGAAGATATTAGAGAACACAGACTCTCAAGTTCAACTGCATGAACTTTTGTTCCAGCTGCCATTTATGAGCTGTCAGTAACTCTATGATTAAAACGGGGACAATAATGGTACTCAGCTCACTGGGATGCATATGCCTAAATACACACAAACACACACACACATATTTCATATAGAAATATTATTTATAAGTCTATTGTACCATGGTAGTTTATTTGAGCTAAACATATTCACGTTCAATTTCTCTCAGCACTCAATTATAACCAAAGCTATTATAACACATGTTGAGCATTTCCCATGTCCAGGCACTTTTCCATATGCTTTTCAAGTACTAATTCATTTAGTACTCCCCAAACCTGTGAATTAAGTGGTGCTGTATTCCTGTTTTAAAGATGAGGTGTCTGAGACAAAGAAAGATAATTAGATTCACTTGCTAAGGTCACAAAATGTTGGGATTTCTTTACCATGTTTGTTGCCCTTAACTATTGAACAGCCCTACACATACACACACACGAGCATGCACTCACACACACACATGCACACACGCAGACTCTCAAGGGATCCAAAGCCATATCCAACATGTGTTTGCTGTCTTGTCATTTTCATACCCCAAGGAAAAGGAAGTCTCCCTGTTCACTCTCCTTTCCTGGGATGCTGAAGAAACTGCCCAGGCTCAGAGACAAGGGGAAACCCTTCAGAGTGGTCTTCAGTGTGACATTGTACTTGACATGTTCTAGAAAGCAATGTGGGTCCCACCTGGGGCTAAGTGAGGAGAAGTAAAGGTTCAGTACAGAAGGTGAGGTGCTGTGGGGTCTCCGCTAATGGAGAAATAGCCTTGCTGTAATTATGTCCCAGGTGCATGTTACACTGGTGAGCTATCTGTGCTCAATCAAAAAGCGTTATAGAATTCAATAAGCATAGGTTAAAATAAAGCACTTAATGCAATCCAGAATCTGTTTATTTTTAAACTCTTATTCCTTAAATTTACCAGTATGTTCATCAATTACAGTTGACAATCTGTCCTCCAATTCCTTTGTCTAAGAATAATCACCCTCACTCTACTTCAGGAACTCAATTGATTTTTCTCTCTATAGTTTTAGCTTTCTTCTTTATATTCTGACTATTGAGGCCATTTATTAAAACTACAATCAAAATATTGAATATATCTCAATACTCCCCAGTACTGAAATATCCGTTTCAAAGCCTAGACAGTTGGTACTGAGAAAATCCAGTATAACTCACTCTTCCAGATTTTTTAGAGGAGTAGGGGTATTTCTTTTATTAGTCTGTTCAGGGTGGATTTTCCTTTTACAATTGGGTCAGGTTCACATAATTCATGTTATCTATCTATCTGTCTATCTATCTATCTACCTACCTATCTATCATCTATCATCTACCTATCATCTATCTATCTATCTATTATCTATCTATGTATTATCTATCTATCTATCTATCTATCTATCTATCTATCTATCTATAATTTATCTGTCTACCTGTCTTTCTGTCTTAATCCATGTAGTGTTTCTATAAAGGAATACCCGAGGTTAAGTGATTTATAAAGAAAAGAAGTTTATTTGGCTTATGGTTCTGCAGGCTGTACAAGAAGCATGGTGCCAGCATCTTCTCAGCTTCCAGAGAGGTCTCAGCCTGCTCCCACTCCTGGTGGGAGGCAAAGGGAAGCCAGCTGTGCAGATCCATAAGATATGTAGGTATAGATCTGTATGTCACATGGATCTCTCTCTGTGATAAATCTGTATCTATGAATCACATGCATGTGTATCTCCATCCATGTGATCATATGGAGATGTGAGAGAGGGAGCAGGTGGGGAGGTGCCAGGCTTTTATTTAAAAGAGCTGTCTTGTGGGAACTGACGGAGTGAGAATTCACTTACCACCCCTTCCCCGGGCATTAACTTATTAATGAGAAATATACCTTCATAACCCAAACATCTCCCATTAGGTCTCACTTTCAATTATTAGATCACATTTCAACATGGGATTTGGAGGGACAAGCATCCAAACTATAACATTATCTATCATCTATGTATCTATCTATGTATCTATGTATCTATCTATCTATCTATCTATCTATTACCTACCTACCTACCTATCCACCTATCTATCCATCTGTCCATCTATCTGTATCTATGTATCTGTCTATATTTATCTTTGTCAATTCTCTCTATATAAATATTTATCTCTACCTATCTATATCTCTATCTCTCTAGATCTATCTGTGTGTCTATCTCTACCTTTCTATATCTCTATTTATCTTTATCTGTCTTTCTATCTATACCTCTTTATATCTCTAGCCCTATATATTTATCTTTATCTCTCTCTATTTATCTCTCTATCTGTATATCCCTCTCTCTCTCACTCTCTGTCTCTATCAGTCATGTTAAGGTACAAAAATACCCATGCTTGTGACAGTCTAGTGGAATAAGGTCATCCACTTGATGTTCCTTCCGACAAAACAACCATAAGGTGAGATAAATTCATAAGAGTTGTGAAGCTCAATAAAAAGTGTCATTGGAAAGGGGCAACGTGGATGTGTTCCTAAAAGGCAGAAATGACGATGGAAGGGAGTGTACCCTGCTGATATCTGCTAAGGGACTCTGACTTTGTAAACACTAAGTACTGCATAGTGTACAGCAGGCACCTGCCCGCACATAGCAGGTTTAAGAAAGAGCCCTGTGAGGCCGATGCCTCCCACTGCCCTGCACAGACCCGCTTCCAAGCTCAGGCTGGCAGGACACCCAGAGGCCCTTTTTTGTGGGGAAGACAAATTCCCCTGCTGGATACATAGGAATATTTCTGAGTTCCCATCACACAGCTTCATCAGGCCATATTTTCACTGTATAGTGAAGCCCACATATCCACACAGATATTTCACCAGTAATGTGTATGATATTCCTATAAGAACGAATCACTGGATAGCCTGAAGCGTGAAAAATAAAGAAATCAGTATTTGGAATAGATAATTTAGGAGCAAAAGAAGACTTCAAATTAAAATCCAATCACTAATATTCTCAAAGATAAAATTGTCATCAATAAAATAATAGGATGTTATAAACCAAGAAACAACTTGAAAGCAAGAAAAAACTTTATAATAAATATATGATAGATGATTCTTGAAATACTTATTTGAAGACTTGGAAGATAAAATCAAATAAATCTCCCTAAAAGAAGCACAATAACACAAAGAGATTGACCAAGGGAGATAAGCAATTTTCAGTCTTTGAGGTCCATTGTCCTTTTAGTAGGAGTTAGAGCAAAAGAGCATGGAGAAAACACAAGAGAGTTCCATCAAATACAAGGTGGGAGAAGACATCCCAAAACAAAAAAGATGGGTCTCCCAAACCAAGACTTCACCATAGCCTCAGTGCAGCGAATGAGAGAAACTCACCCAGGGCTCTTCTCTATGACAGTTTAAACACTGGCAATAATGCTAAAATGCTAAAAGCTTCCAGAGAGTTAAACATGGATCACAGGCATGATCCTAGGAGTTAGGAAAGCATTTATTTATAGATAGCAACTCCAAAAATCTGTAAAATATTTGCCTTGTTTAGAAAGAAGACAGTGACTGATTCTAGGTGCAGATACACACACACACACACACACACACACACACACACACAAGATTAAATTGAGCAGGCCAAGAGGTACACCCAGATACAAATGGCAATGCAGTTAAAAACAAAGTGTTGAAAAAGGAAATGAAAATTACAACATAAAGAGCTATAGAAATAATACAGAGATGTAATTCAAGACAAAGCATGTTAAATGTTAAAAACTACTAAGATAATATAGCAGCAAGGTGAACCTTCATGTGCTGCTCAACACAGCTTCAGCATACTATGGGAATACTGGCATCTACAACAAAATGGGATATTTTAGAGTACTTTTTAAAACATTAGTAAGTCTTCTTGAAAAAATATTTTGTAAAAGCAGCACAGATTTGAATTATGCAATGACTAACAGATACAAAAGCTCTAAACAGGACATTATGTTCCTCAAATTAAATTAATATTTTTTCAAACAACATTAATGAAAAAATGGTCATGTAATAGATGTGAAAGATAATATCAATAAAGTCCAAAAGTGAACATGATCTGTAACCACATTGCAATGAGGAATTAAAATGGAAGAATTAAAATGGAATGCTAAAATTCTATCTACATGAAAATATATAATCTGGGACAGAAAATTAAAAATTATCTATAAATGTATTGCAAAGGTGCACCCATGTCAAATATTTGAAATACAACATAGAAGGTCGGTTAGAGGAATGCCTGGCTTATTTCAATTATCATAACACCCTCTGTGTTCACCCATGTTGTCACAAATGCAGTATTTCCTTTATTAAGGCTGAATAGTGTTCCATGTTGTATATATACCACTTTTTAAAATCCATTCATTTGTTCATGGACACTTAGGCTGATTTTTTACCTTGGCTATGGTGAATAGTGCTGAAATAAACAAGGGAGTGCCAATATCTCTTCAACATGCCAATTCCAATTCCTCTGAATATATACCCAGCAGTGAGACTGCTGGATTGTATGGTAGTCCTATTTTTAGTTTTTTTGAGGAATCTTCATAGTGTTTTCCAAAATGGCTGTACTAATTTACATTGCCACCAACAGTGTGCAAGGGTTCCCTTTTTCTACATCTTCATCAGCACTTGTTGTGTCTTTTGGATAATGGTCATTCTAACAGGTGTGAGGTGATTTCTCCTTGTGGCTTTAATTTGCATTTCCCTCATGATTAATAAGATTGAGCATTTCCTCATGGATCTGTTGGCCATGTCTATGTATTTTTGGAGAAATATCTCTTCAGGTCTTTTGCCCATTTTTTAATCAGGTTGTCTTTAATCAGATTGTATGTCTTTAACCTTTTTCTCAACTCCTTAACTTCATAAATCGGAGCATGTTAATATAATCTCAGGCCTTTTCGGATGTCTTTCAGAAAGCAATATTTCTGAATATTACTTATGAAAGAAATTTCATAATATTTTGTGTGTTATGAAAACCCGGATGCTGAGCACTAAGTCCTGCGTCATCAATGATTTTCTGGCGATTCACAGGGAAAGAACCGGAAGCACTAGAAGCCGCGGCAGGCGCTGCGGAAGTGTCCGCCAAAGGAACCTGCAGGTGGTAAATGGAGATTCCTCAGGAGTGATCGCAGGAGGCAGCCCTGTAACTCCCTCCTGCTTCCTCACATCTGCTCTTTCCGCTCCTCTGTCCGTCCTCAGGTGGTTGTAGCTGCTGTTGGAGAAATGCACTTTGTTTTTGTCATCGATAAGTACATCACCTTCCCCTCATTTTTAGAAACTCTTCATTCTCACCTGCGGCTCTGTCAGGAAGTCCCTGCAGGAGAACTTCCTGTGTGGAGCTTGGAGACAAGGGCTGGAGAGGGCGGGAACTCATGCGTCCCAAGAGCCTTCTCAATGTGAGGGACGAAGAAACTCCAGGCCTCGGTGTGCTATGCTGGCCCTTAGGACACAGCCCCCCATCCACATCTTCCTACCTGTGAGGCCCACAGGCTGGAAGCACCAGCACTGCTGGACCCTGTTTCCACCTCATGGAGCAGGGGCTGCCGCCATGAATTTGTGTGTGTAATAACAGCGATGTGGGTGCAAGGCGTGGAGTCAATCACTGTACTTCAATGACTAATTAAATGAGAAAAAAACGCAGTCAAACTGATTGATTGGATTCCCCAGGCATGTGTCTGAATTGACTGAATTTGGTTAAAATGGCTGCACTGATAGTTCCACATGGACATAACCTGCCTCCAGTTTTGTTTTTCAAACCTTTGGAAACGTTTAACTTCCCAGATTGCCTCTAGAGAAGGGAGACTGGAGAACACACAAGGAATGTGCCCCCAATTTTGAACTGTTGTTAGCCCGTTTGTCAAAGCAGAGCATAATGGGGCGTGTATAGGAGGGGAGTGGAATATGCCTAGAGAAGAATCTCCCTTCAATGTTTATTATTTAGCCAGAACAAGAAAATTAGGTTGACTAGGAAAATGGTTTTTAACATTTATTCTTAGCATAAATCAAGAGGCTCATTTTTCAGTCTATTCCTATAGAATTCAATTAAAGGTCAGGTTTGTAATGGAGATCCTAATTATTAATGTGTTGCTATTTTAATTATTGATAAGTTGAAATATTTACATAATGGATAAAGAAAATGCCCACGAACAAGTTTGGAAGCATTTGGAGAGCCTTCAAATATTTTACCAATATCCTTCTCTTGGGATTATATAGATGATTTTTAAAATACACTCACCTAAAACATTTATTTAAAGTATTATAAAGGTAAAATTACTGTTATTATTACCCATCAGACCATTAACCACATTACATCTATCATGGATCTGAAATATTTTTAGAAAGTGACTTGTAGAGAAATCATCAAAAAACAGTAAATGTATTTTTAGTACTTTATGCAACTCTAACATTTATTTTTAAAGAATAATTTAGTTCATGATTTATTTTAACCATACCCAGTGTTCATGAACTTCATCCTGCAAAAGTACTGAATCTAATTCTGCGATTGGAGTTTGGAACAGGCAGAAGAGTGCCACATACGTGCAGCTCTTAACCACATGCTATCAGAATTTGCTTTTCTATGTCCAACTTAGAAAATTCTATTTCTGGCATAAAAAATAAAGCTTCTGCCAAAAGTAGGCAGCAAATAGATCATGGAAATGATAATGTTACCTCTAAGGTAATATGAACTTCAGCTCAAAGGAAAGATGTTTCCTAGTCATTTGCTTTTTTTTTTTTTTTTTTTTAACAATGATGTTATGATAAAGTACAAATTTTCTTTCAAATTCAAAGTGCCATTAAAAGTTTATTATCAGTATAATTTGATTCATTTTGACTAAACTGTGTAACCTCAAATATTGAGAATAATTTTCAATGTTATTTATATAAACATGTAAAAATTATTCTCCCTAAGAATCCATCAATTCCCTCTTTTAAAAAGAGAAAAAAGAGCAAGAATCTTTCAGCCTTAAAGAAATAGTTTATCCAGGGATGTTTGAGGGCAGGATTAGTGATACTGACTAAAATGAACTTTTCAATACCTAATGTGATATTTATTAGGGCTCAGTTTAACCAATGTTAGTAATTATAAGAGACACAAAATTCACTATTAATTAGTTCATCATGAATTATTTAGGAATAGGTCTTTAAAGGAGAGCCATTTTCAAGCTTGTTTTCTATATTTTGTGTGGATCTCCTTCCTACACTTCTTTACATTAATCTCTTTTCACCTGGTAAAATTATCTTTTATTGTTTTCCACAGCTACTAAAGTGTTTTGTTCTCATGATTAATATCAAACCATAAGTTTTTTTGTTAGGGGAGGGATAGAATTCACTGTTTATGTGGAAGATACTATGTTTTGAAAGATATATATTTTTTAATTCTAAAAGCTCCTAGTTTAAAATTTTCTTCTGATGAAAACAGAGTACAAGGTTTCAAATTAAAGAATTGTCAGCAAAGTCTTACCTTTCAAAATAACGCTGCATTAAGGAAATAGCAGTTAGTACAATTAACTCATAACTTGATGCTGAAGAATATCTTTCCTTAGAGATTTTTCTTTCTTGAGAATAAACTTAACTAAGTGGAAAGTAGTCTCATGGATGGATAGATGAAGGGGATATCTGTTTGATTTGGTTTTGCTCATATGGTTTAAAATTTATATGACCTATTTATGGCAATTTACCCTCATAGGTTCATTTATTAATTCAGTTATTCACACATTTACTGAGCACCTGCTTTATATTTGGCTTTATTTTTAACAAGACACCTGGCAACAAAGACACAGGAAACGAAAGCAGCCAAGTCTGACGATGCTGTTTCCTGTTCCAAAGGGACGATACATCACAAGGGGATGAGGAGATCATAATGATGAGAGTGTGCTGGAAAGGAAAATAAGAGGCAAACTTTTCTAATTAGAATTCCTATGGATGGAAATCATGTAATTGTTTATTTATTTATTGGAAGAGCTCACTTAGACTTATTTAGGTAGATTTTAAAATAATGCGCCTTGCTCAGGCTTCCATATATAGGAAAATATAAGTGAAACCAGTTAACATGTCCATAAAGATTCTTCACCTGCTGACTGAGAGGAGGCTTTGTGCTAAGAGTCGGGAGGGCTTTCTCTGTGCCAGTATCCTCACTGTACCCATGTGCATCGCCCTGCCAGCATTTCTTTAAGAAGTGCTCCAACGTCATCTCCTAACACCATTTCAAAAGTCACTGGTGTTTCTACATTCCTCTGTTGTAAAAATATAAAGAGTCTTTATTTCAAGCAGTCAACTTCAAATGATTAGAAAACAATCAAGGGATCAAATCATCTCAAAGCAACAGCCTTTTTGTTGAGTTATTTCTTAATGATGTTTTCACCATGTTTTAAGATGAAACTTCCCATATATCACAAATATGCAATAGCGAGGCCTCTGCGTTCCACGATGAGTCCCCTTTTAATGGAGTTCAATTTGGTCTACTTACTGTTTCTTAGTCACAATAACAAAAATGCAAAATAGAGAGCTTGTGTAATGCATATCTTTTATGATTGCAAGCATGCCATTAGCTCTGGAGAAACATGCTGGCTCAAAACCGTGAAAGAGATTGGGTTCTGTGGTTAGCACAACCACAGACCACAGGTGTCCTTAAAGGCTGAGGTCTGTGTCAAGGTCAAGGTCAGGATGCCAGACAATCATTTGGAGGGAGAAAAATTCTTCTTTAAGGAGAAGGGTTTATTGAGAGTGGTTCTTGGTGGGTTTAATAGCAGCCATAAAACTCAACACATTCAATTTAGTGTTGTTTTGAGGAAATGAGAAAACGATATGAAAAACACAAAACCAGAAGGCTTAGAGTCGCACATGACAAAACAGTTTTACCGATTGTATGAATCAATTTTAAAACATTTACTTCCGTTTTAAAAAGTCATCCTCAAAGAATAAAGACTTGAAAGAAGTGCTGTCAATGTCTTCAAAACTGTCATCCATTCTACTAGAGTGGGCAACAAAATGAAGATCCTTCAATTCTGAAATACAGTTAGGGTGGAATCGGGGCTTGTCTTATAATTCAGGGACACCTGTTAGTAACGTGATGTGCTCCCTTACACTCAACTGTTACTTAAGTTCCAGGAAACGCAAGAATTGCGGACAGCATTCTTGACATGTGGGCCAGTGACATTGTCACTCCTATGCACTCTGTCTCAGTCGTCAGGCTTCTACTGAAGTAATTGATTGTGTAACTTTTGTCCACTCCCAGAACATGGGCTCCATCAGGGCCACTCTCATGCCTGTCTCCGTGACCCCTTGATCTCCAGTGCTGAGTGCTGAGATCACAGTAGGTCTCTCTCCATTTTTGTTGGTTAAGTGAATACCATAGTTGTGAGAAGCATTATAAGCAGTTTGCTTGCATCACTATGATGGTCCCTCACTTATTTTCCATCTGTTCCTGTGAGAGTTTGTTGGGTATCCACTCAATCTAGTTGATGTTTTTACACAGGAGAAAACAAAGTTGTGCATTTGCAGGTACAGGAAATTATCTTGGTTTCCTAACGAGGAAGGACTGCTGGACCCCTTGTCTTGGAAGGCAGGCTGCCATTCCTCCTTTGATGGGCCTTCTCTCCACCTTCCTGAGCCCCTTCTGTGTCCATTTCTCTTTCCTTTTCTTTTCTTCTGCTTCCTCTTTTGTCTTCTCAAAGGCAACATGAGTTGCCTCTCTCTTCTCTCACCCTGGGTCTCCCCAGCCTCCAGTCATCTGGAAGGTCCTGTGTCATTGTTCTAAACTCTCTCTCTTTTCTGCTATGAAGGATGCCATCTAGATGAGTTACAAAGTTTCTGCAAATTCTAAAATTTTATGTGGTCATATATGAATTGTAGAATTCAGTCATGTATGACTGCACACAATTTTAGAATTTACAGAAACTTTGTAACTCGTCTAGATGGCATCCTTCATAGCAAAACAATAACCCACGACCTCCCAGATGACGGTGTGTTCCGGACCGATGCACAGAGCCTCTGCCGGTGTCTCCTGGTGATGATGCAGATTTACCTGGGCATGAAGACAAATGGTGAGTTAAACCAATTGTCTTTAATAACAAAATGTGTGAGGAAAAACACCGTCTGATTTAGGAGGCCTAATTTATAAGATAGTTTTAAAAATAGCTGACTGTGAAGCAACACTAGCACTGTTATTTGGTGTCTTTTCAACATTAATAAACACATGACAATTAACTAATTTAAGCATTTTTATTCATTCTGCCTCTAAACACTTTAGAATTCCTGAAAACAAGGCACTTTCTTCTGTGTTAAAATGTCATATCGTATGCAGTTTTAAATACTAACAGGATTATATGATGTATATGAGTATCAGATTTGCGAAACTGAGCACAACTTTGAAATGAGACTCCAAATGAATTGTGTTAGGTTTTGATATGGAAATGTGTTCCACAATTCATCACATCCTAGTACAGGTCTGTGTCCTATGTAATACACATGGAAACAGGGCAGGCCCTCCTCCGGTATGTGTCTGTGTGTACAAATGCTTTCTTTCCCTGAATTCTCACACAAAACAACTTCAGCCAAAATATGCCAATGGGAAGGCTTGGTCTATGGCTGATTTGGAAAAGTGGCCAAGCTACTTAACCTCTAAGTTCTCACTTGTAAAGCTTCCCCGGTCCTGCTGAGAGTATAAATGAGAAGTTGTGTTTCACAGAGGGAGCTCTTTGGAAAATAAGTATTAATTCAACATATTTTGTTTAGTGTGAAGCGTAACACCCATTTTTGACCCCCTGGAGAATTGCTTTTAAAGCAAAAAAAAGAAGGCATATACTTGCATACTCCTTGAAGAGCATGTATAATTAATAACATAGAATCGAGGTAACATTAGTGCTTAGGAAGTATCTGAATATTCTAGAAAACAATTTTATATAAAAGGAGATTAATGTCATTTCATCAGTGTCATGACAATTGATGTATAGGACAAAAATTACAATATTGTCAAAGATTTTTAGCCACTGGAATCACTAAGAATGTGTACAACTGTGCTCAGAATACTTTAAATTTTTCTCTGCTTTGTTTATATATTTTCATCACAATAGAGCCAACAAAACACTTTGAAATTAATAAAATTTGGAAAAAAGGAATGAATTTGAAATATTGGAGAAAATGTATATTTATTGCAGCATATTTAGTAAATTCATTATTTCTTCCTTCAACTATTGTCCATTTAATTAACTGATCAAAATCAAAGTGGATTTTAAATATAAATATTGATATTCAAGTGGAAAATAATATGATTTCATCTTTGAAAAGTAGAGAGAAATTAAGATCAGTCTCAAACTTTTTCAATATCAGAAAAAAAGAGTATGAAAGCTTCATATAACTATCGTACATTTTCATAATTTACTTAAGCAATGACACTGCTTCCTCAGGAAATATTATTGTGAAGACGGAAAATAAAAAATAAATAAAAAGTGGGAAAAAAACTGTGTCCTGAATCATTCATTATGTTAAATGATTACACATTCCTCTTTATGTGAGGAAATGTTTTTAGAATTTCAACATTTAATAATATAAAAGTGGAGAGTGAAGTGGGAAGATTACTTGTGCCCAGGAGTTCGAGACCAGTCTAGGCAACATAGCGAGACCTACTCTCTACAAAAAACTTTAAAAAATAGCTGGGCATGGTTATGTATCTGTGGTCCCAGCTACTTAGGAGGCTGAGGCGGGAGGATCGCTTGAGTTGGGGAGGCTGAGGCTGCACTAAGCAGTGACGACACCACTGCAGTCCAGCCTCAGCAGCAGAGAAAGACCCTGTCCCAATAATAATAATATATATCTACATTATGTGAAGTAGTTAAATATATCTTCTTAAAGTATTTGTAAAATTAATTAACTATGGAATATGTAGTGAAAATTTAAGAAATGTTAAAATCTTTTGTTTCTTGAAGCTAGATGGAAGTGAGAATAATTGTGAAACCATCCTCAACTTCATAAAAATGAAAATAAAGTATTATTTAGCTGGTGAAAGAATCTTTATTCCATTTTTAGGTAATGTTTTATTTAAAAGATAATGTTTGATTTGGACTTACTAATATTATATTGTTATAAAAAGACATTATTTTCAATCCATCAGCTGAAAAAAAATTAACAACAAAAAAAATTTACACATAACCTCAAAACAACTAAAACAGTCAATCACAAATGGCTTCCATTTTGAGCAGCAAATTTTGCAAATTAGTTTATTTGAGTATCACTTACCACTGAATGAAGAAAAATTATTTGTAGATAGCAACATCTTGGGAAGGGTTAAGAAGCAAATTATAATTTTTTTCTGTGTCTACATATAAGCAAATTTTTAAAAATATAGTTTAAACTGAGAGAGAAAAAACACAGTATCTTATTTGGATCAAGAACTTCTTCATTATATTTCATTTTCTGGGAAATATAATAAGCTCCTAATTCTTAATAAAATGAGATAAGATAAAGTACAATCAGAAGAACATTTTTTTAAAGGCAATTACTTTCATTGTGTTGTTGATTACTTGATAATTGCATAAAACACGTGAACAAGTAACTTACAAGGTGATTTCTTTCCTGTTAATCATGATATTGTGGGTTAACCTAAAGACTGAAAAACTTTAAAGCACATATTTCGGTGTAGGTTAAGGGTATCAAATTACCCTTTAGTTTAGGAAGGAGTCATCCAAGTGTCCTAAGGAACAGAAATTGAAGGAAGAAGATCTGCATTTCCAAGAATAGAAATGATTTCTCAAGAATGGAAAGATACCAACATGGTACCCAGCCATAAGGGAAGACCTCCATAATTACAGATCGCAGAGCCAGGAAACTGACAGAGTGTAATTAAGGACAGAATAATCTAACACTTGTATAAAGTACAAATTAATAGGACCATGTCTCCGAAACACAGCTAAGATTGAAAACCCAGAGAAGGTCAGTGGAGACAGTTATAGAAATTTCCAAGGAGAAGTTTCATTTAACTTGAAAATAAATAACCCATGGAGACTGGTGAAAAGATTAAAATTTGCATTTTATTAAATGAAAATTGTCAAATCCCTCCCCAATCAATGAACAAAAACCAAATCAAAATACCAAACCTTTAATATTAGTATTATCTAATAATGTGCATTTAAATATAGAATAATATTATTTCATGCACTTGCTCATAGAGTCACATGGAAAAGTACCTGTAATACTAGGAATCCCTCGTGATGAAAGATGAAAGCATGTCTTTGTTATAAGGATGATGTTATCAACTAATTTTTGTAATGTCACAATTTCAGTATAACAAATTTAGGACATGAATCATCTAAATGAAATCCTTTATATGACAGCTGTCTGGCCACTGTGTTCTTATAGTAGTTCCTGAATCTGACCCGTAGATCTTGACATAGATTTAACATGATTGATGAGACCAGGCACTCATCAGATCCTGCCAAACTAATCAAACAAGAAGCCATTCAGATCACATTAAAGTTTCTATTTTTCTCAGACCTAGAAGATATGTTATTTAAAATAATTTTTACTTAGCTGGTAAAATAATCTATTTGTTCATATTTAGGTAATTTTTTTTTTATTATTATTATACTTTAAGTTCTAGGGTACATGTGCATAACGTGCAGGTTTTTTACATATGTATACTTGTGCCATGTTGGTGTGCTGCACACATCAACTCGTCAGCACCCATCAACTCGTCATTTACATCAGGTATAACTCCCAATGCAATCCCTCCCCCCTCCCCCCTCCCCATGATAGGCCCCAGTGTGTGATGTTCCCCTTCCCGAGTCCAAGTGATCTCATTGTTCAGTTCCCACCTATGAGTGAGAACATGCGGTGTTTGGTTTTCTGTTCTTGTGATAGTTTGCTAAGAATGATGGTTTCCAGCTGCACCCATGTCCCTACAAAGGACACAAACTCATCCTTTTTTATGGCTGCATAGTATTCCATGGTGTATATGTGCCACGTTTTCTTAATCCAGTCTGTCACTGATGGACATTTGGGTTGATTCCAAGTCTTTGCTATTGTGGTAATGTTTTATTCAAAATAGTATTTTTGATTTGAACTTACGAATATTGGATTGTTATAAAAGGAAAATTGTTTTCCTTCCATGAGCTGAAAAAAATATTACAAAAAAAGAATTCCACCTATTCTTAAGACAACTAAAAAACCCTGTCACTAATGGCTTCCATTTTGGGCAGTAAAAGTATTAATATAATGGTTTTACTGATGGAAAATGTCAAAGAAAATAGTTTGCGGTAGTATCCTGTATCCTTGAATGAAGGATGTTCTTTTTTGGTACTAAAATTTCATCATCATTATATAGCTGATATTGGACCTTCTTCAAATCACTTGAGAAGTGACTGGTAAAGCTATCATAGGACTTGGCATGTCTTCCAATTCATCAAGCTATCAGATGAACCCCTCAAACCTTAGACACGAATGTTTAGGATATCATAGGAGACTTCTGTTGTGTGCTACACTCCTGGTTATATCTTCTGTAAACATGGCCTGGATTGTTTTCATCAAAATTATTAAAAGGATAGTGTGAGTGTGAGAATGCTTCATCTCCAAGGAAATATGACTCAAGTAACTTTTAAGTGGAAAATAATACGATTTCATCTTTGTAAAGCAGACAAGTTTTAGAGAAAACTAGAGAACAAAGTTGCAGAATCTTTAAAGTGACCCAAATTCTGAAGCTGATCTCAGTGTTGTTTGGAGGAAACCACTGAGTAACATGAACCTAAACCAAACAAATGAAAACTCAAATAATGATAATAACTTATATTTAGTTGAAATCATCATTTATACCAATGAAAATCTGAAAAACATAAAAAGGTTCTTTCCAAATCCCCTTGCCTGCCTCATTGGCCTCGTAAAGATACATATGATGCCCATATCAACTAGTAAAATCCAAATTATCTACCTCAGTTAAACACAGAGTCTCCCAGTTAGTACTGATATTAGACCAAAGTGCCACTCTGCTTGCAAGTACAGTGAAGCCCTTTCCGTGGAAATCCAGAAGGCTCTCAATGGGACTTTCACGAGAGATACCCAACAAATTCTAGAACAGTTCACAGAAGCATACTGAACACTGGCCAGAAGCCGTGTCTTTCATCCAAGCATCTGTGAAACAGGTATGTAAATAAACAGGACAGAGTGAAATGCACGGAGTAAGTCGTTTTACTGGCATTGAAAGGAGGGTTGGGTGGCTTAAAGTGCTTAATTTAAAAAAAAAAAAACCTTTAAATTATTACTTAGGAAGAGAACACAATGAATATACTTAAATAACAATGCAAAAGTCTTAGGTTGGAATATGTAGAAGACACTGAGAGCTAGACATCTGAGTGGTTTATTAAAATATATTCTGGAATTTTCTTCTTTAGTGTTTAAAACAACTTCACCATATTGAGCTGTGATGGTTTAGCTATGGCCCTGTCAAAGCAAAGGGCTGGAATCAGAATATACTTTCTTATTATGTTGTGATGTGAATATTTTGCATATATACAGGTCTTTGAGTTTGCCACGTGGTAGAAAATCAGGTGTTGCCTTCCTTCTCATTCACTCATCAAGACCCCGATATGAGACATGATACTGGCACTGACACAGATGATGCGCGCGCTCTCTCTCTCTCTCTCTCTCTCTCTCGTGTGTGTGTGTGTGTGTGTGTGTGTGTGGGGGGGGGGGGGTGATAGAGGAGGCATTTCATTGAGTAAACAATGTAACAATTGTATGGAAATTAGTGCTGTGGGTTCTAATTTGGGGATCTGCAGTCTACTTACTTCGTAGTATGATGAGTCACATAAACTCTGGCATAATTTTGCAAAGTATTAAATGCATGAATGAGGGCACGCTGCTACCTCACAGGGTCGTTCTAAAATAAAATGAGTCAAATTGACTCATTGTAAAGACTTGAGAGGCATGATTGTGTTAACTGATAAAGCAACACAATTATGATGACGGTAAAAATACAGAATCACTTCCAAAGAGCTGACAGGAGAAGGAATCAGTAGAAACTTATAAAAATGGCGACGATTGAAGAGACGTTACACAATGGGTGTAATCAATGTTGAAAATCACGAGGTTGTGCACAACAGTTTTATTCCACGAGTGGCTCCGGAATTTCAGCAAGTGCTATTAAAGGAACAGATGAACTCGCCCCCAATTACCAAATTGACCGTAAATGAAGCATTTGGCAGGAGGGCGAGTCCTGAGAGAGAAACATTTCAAAGCTGATGCTTAACTGTCAAAGAGTTAAGTCACTTTAAATTGCACACATCAAGACGAGCTATTCTATTTGGAGAGCTATTTTTTTCTTTGCTTGTAATGCAAGAACTGATCCTGTGTCCTGGAGGAAAGATGATATTGACGCAAACATAGAGGCTCACTGCTATCGGGTCGCACCTGCTTATCAGACTGAAATCTTCAAGTGCAAGAATTCCACTGATACATACATCTCAGGAAAAAGATGATTAATATCATAGAAGTTATATTCTTTCTTGACTCTAACCTTGAGATATTGCAGGTGAGAAACAATGATTTCTCAAGAGTAAACATATTTCCTCAGAGCAGTCCAATAGTTACAAGTCTGAACCTTCCAGGGACCTGATTTTAAACACACTCACATCCTCAGGCAACTTGGGTACTTAGTCTCTCCAACTTTATTGGGAAAGATCCATTGTTGGGAGGCATGACAAAGCATTTCTTCAGTGTGACACCATTCTACGACCTGGACTGTTACCATCAAGGCCCTATGGGCCACAGGGAACAGGAAGTGATGGGAGAAGCATTTAGGAACCACCTCTTAGGGGATGAGTGGTTGGAAATATTGTCCTCTGACTTGCCTTTGGAAGAAAACAGAATCCTTCCATAACCATATTACAAAAACTATCCCACACAAGATTAAAAATTCTGAAGAGCAAAGGAATATTCAGCAAAATGTCATTTAGGTCTAAATGAGCACGTATGATTTTACTATGAAAGGACAGAATTAGTGAATTGTAATGTTGCTTCTGGATTTAAGGTGAAAGGTGAAGTTGAAAGTTTGGAGTATTTTGGCAAGACAAACATATCTAAGAAATCATGTTTTTCTCTTAAATGCATAAATAAATGTTTGGTACAATAACAAGGATAGTAGGTTTTTTTTTAACTAAATGCACCATATAATATTAATATCATAGAAGTAGAAATTAGATGTGACTAGAAATTGAGATATTTTATCCCAAGGCTCACATACAGATGGAGTCTCTAATGAGCAAGAAATAAAAATTTTAATTTGCAGTACTACATCTAGGGTCCATAGAACCTTAAAACTGTGCTGTTTAGTGGTACTTGAAGTTGTACTTTTACCTGTAAGACAAGACAAAGTCATATACAGAGTATACACAGACACACACAGAGTACATGACACAAAGTGGACTGTTCTTGTGTTATGTTACCTTAAACATAGTGAAGATCATCCTTGTACTCATGAAATAGTTGTTCAGTATCTTCTTCCTAGGTAATATTCAGGTGTGGCAGGAAGATAGAACACAAAGGAACCTAAGTCCCTGTCTTCTGGAAGATCACAGGTTGCTGGTGAGTGTGGAAGGGAAGTTGGAGTGAGGGGAAGGTGAATGGAGTAGGCAGAGGAGGGTGGGGAAGATGGGGAGGAGAAAGTGGAGGAGGAAGGGGAAGAGCTCTTCTGTTCAGTGGCTGGAAGGCCAAGGAAGGGCTGGTGGCTGGGAAAGAATGGGAGGCAAGGGAGGTCTTAGTAGTGGGAGAAGTCTGTGGCCTGAAGCTCTGTGTTACTTTGCAGAACAGCTGTAGTGGCCATATTGGGAAAGAGAGCAACAAGAACAGAAGGGGGTGTTCAGAGAAGAAATACTCCTCATCAATGTTTTGAAGATGATGGAGAGAAGAAGAAAGTGTCCAGAGTCCATGGAAAACAATGATTACTCATGTCAAGTAAAGCTACTGTGGGAACGCACTTGTAATGAAAGGAGAGAGTTTTGAAATGCAGAGTCCCTGCAAGTACAAAGGACCAAATCTGGAGAAGACCAGGCCATGTTACTGTTGTGAGTAGTGCAGCATTACTTGAAGGCTAGCTCTGAGAAATTAAAGATGTCTATTGTAAATGCTAGGCCATCTTTAATTGTTTTTTTAAAGGCATGAATACGTCAATAGTGGACATAAAATGGAACCATAGCAAACGATCAGTTAGACCAAAAGAAAGAAGAAAAGAGGAAAAAAATAAACAAATAAAAGATGAAATAAACAAAAAACCAATAGAAAGATGTTGGATTTTAATCAAACAGTATCATTGATCTCATCAAATGTGAGAAGTCTAATCTTACCAATTAAAAGACTGAGGTCCTCAGCTTGTATAAAAAAGCAAGACCCGAATCCCCCTGGCTTCTGGTTCCTGACACAGCCCATCATTCCTCTCCTGGAAGCCGCTGTTCTGCCCCTCCTGATCATCATTTCTTAGCTTTTAATTACAGTGCCATTCCATATCCAAAATACCGATCATTTCATTTTGCCTGTTTCTTGACATGAATAGAAATTACACTCTGTGTATATTGTGTGCCTTCCTTACTTTGCAAATACGATGTTTTTAAGGTTAACGTATTTTGTTATGAATAGGTTGATATTATTTACTCTGTGTTTCTCTAGAGTATTCAATTGAATTATGCCAGAAATTAGATATCTGTTCTATGATAAACATGCAATTAAATTGTTTGAATATTTGTGTCTTACAATTATATATACATAATTATATATACATCCATATTCATAACAGAATTATGCATAAAAGTCAAAAATTAAAAGAACCTGAAGTCCCTGTCCAAAAACAAACACTAAAACATCCATATATACTGATGGAACTACACACACATGTATATCGGTTCACACAAAAAACCATTTCTCCAAGATACGCTTAGGGGAGAAATTGCGAGGTGGTAGATCTTCATTTTTACCCAATAGCACCGAGTTGTTTTCAGAGTCCTTGTGCTTCACGGCCACATCTATCCCACCGTAGCCACTCTTTCAGCCCATCCGAGCTGTGGCCCCCAGCGCTGCCCAGCGACTCTTCACACTGACCTGCTTGATTTGCTTTCCTAAATTCCTGTTTTCAGTCCAAAGCTTTCCTGTGAGCTTTGACTCTCTAAATCCATTCTTCACATGGACATCTCGAAGAAAATCCAAAGCAGGCATGTATGGACACAGGGCCCTCACATCTGGGTCAATTCAGGTGTTTTCTCTGTCACTGCCCTCAAACCTGTTGTCTTTGTCAGAACCCTAGCAGTTTTTCATTACCTCTTCCCACCTGTGCACCTGCCGGACCCCAGCCAGCTGGCTGAACATACTTCCCCACCCAGAGCTCACCACTCCCAGCTGTTCATCCAGGAGCCGTGTGCACCTACCAGACCCCAGCCAGCTGGCTGAACATCCTTCCCCACCCAGAGCTCACCACTCCCAGTTGTTCATCCAGGAGCCGTGTGCACCTACCAGACCCCAGCCAGCTGGCTGAACATCCTTCCCCACCCAGAGCTCACCACTCCCAGTTGTTCATCCAGGAGCCATGGGCACCTGCCAGACCCCAGCCAGCTGGCTGAATGTCCTCATCCACCCGGAGCCCACCACCATTGGCTCTTCATCCAGGAGCCCAAAGCAACATTCTTCAAAAGTACCTCCACTCACCATGCCGCCTGCTTTCTGCTGTCCCCACTGAAAAGTGCTGGCTGCCCTCAGTGTGAATGCCCAGGTCCTGTCCACAGTCCTGAGGGCATCTCTGTGCTTCTTGCCTCCTCCAACCCAGCCTTCCACACATTCCTTCTGCGTGCCATGTCTTCGTGGCACAGACCCTGGACCACGCTGCTCTCTCTCTTTCTTTCTTTCCCACAGACTCATCCTTCAGATCTCAGCAGACTCCCCAAGGTGCGCTTCTCCGGGATCACTTCCTGCCCGCAGCGCATAGAACTCGGTGCTTTTCCTTCCAGGCACACATCTCACCGAGCAGTCCACATCTTGAGGGTGGTTATTTTGCTTTGCGTCGATGTTTTCTTTAACTGTCAGGAGCATGACATTGCTTTGTCTATTTGTCCATACACTTGACACACTTTTAAGTGTGCTCCCTGCCAAGGGAAGGCATTGGTCTAGTTGGTAGCTACATATGAACAAACACAAACACAAATAATGCCCTTAAAGGCTCACACGCAGCGAGAGGTGAGAAAGTCCAGTAGAGTGTGAAGGAGCTGTGAGGAAGCCTCACGTGCCACGTCAGGTGACGTCAGGTGGGAGGGCTCCAGTGGTGTGGAAGGCCACCAAGGGGCAGGACGTGCCACATCTGGTGAGGTCAGGTGGGAGGGCTCCAGTGGTGTGGACGGCCACCAAGGGGCAGGACGTGCCACGTCAGGTAAGGTCAGGTGGGAGAGCTCCAGTGGTGTGAAAGGCCACCAAGGGGAGGGACGATGAGTGAGCCGTAATGTCATGTTCAAGGCAGAGGGAGGATACTGCTGGGATGGGTGCACATGAGTGGAAGGCACAGAGACAAATAAGCAGGGAACACGCAGGGAGCTTCCACCAGCTCAGGAAGATGAAGGGTGAATACCAGAGGAAGGCCACAGAGGCACAGTCAGTGACTTAGAGAGAAAAGAACTTGGAATCTGGGACCAGATGTGGAGACATGCAAATCAGCAGTATCTCTTACTAAGAACGTGCCGTGTTTCCTTGACTTGGCTAGGTCTGCTTGCAATGTATAATTTAACCGTTGAGGAAACTTACTCCGACTCCAAAGCCTATTGTTGCTGCACCTCAACCTTGTTTTTATAATTTGAAAGACTCAGGTGTCTCCTCTAGAGACAGACCAGGTATAGAAACTGAACCTTTTCCAGATAACGGTAATATTAGTAACTACCACACAGGGGACTGAGAACATCAAGTCCAGTTAGCCCACGATGAACAAGTGCTTTAGCTGCGGCCCGGAGATGTGCAGTGCTACAGAGCATCGCTCTGCTCGGAGGTCACAGCGAAATCGAACACATCATGAACAGAAACAGCACCCCCAGCAGGGGTTCCCTTACCAGCTGTGCCTGGACAAGCGTATAGGTTTTGGGGGCCAAATTAAAAACATGAGTTATCAAATTTTGTTTTCTTTAACAAAATTTCAAAAGATTGAATGTTTTACGTAGTTAACTAATATTTACTGATTTATGTTTTGTGTAAGAAATTCCCCCAGGTCCCCATGTGTATATCGGAGGCGTGATTCCCTTTGGCCTGATGTCTTCCAGCGCTTTCTTCTCGTCACTCGAGCTGAATTCTAGAAGTCGTCCATCTGGCCTCCTTCTCCCTCTGCCTGGCAAGAAAGTGGTCAGAAGCCTGGTGGCCCGGGAGAGCCTCTGTCGTGCTGACGTGACTGTCTTTGTAGGACACCTAGTGTGACCCTTAGAGAAAGGAGCAGAGCTTCTGCGGGAAGGTTGTAACCTGTAGGGGAGTTACTTTGGAACACTTTGTTTTTTTTTCTACACTCTTAGCCAATAGTTCTTTTTCTCTTATTTTTACATTTTTAATTCAGTTTTTCAGAGGCCACCTTGGGTGTACTTTTGATATTTTTCCCAGCATGGTGCAATGGATTGAATTTAGTTCATGTAGCGTACAAGAATTATCCTTTTGCTAAAAATAACATTTCAATACATAATGGAGACATGCTTGAGAGTTTTTAGCTGAAAGATAATATTCTTTATACACGTCTCCAAAGCATTCGGTACATATCAGGAAAAAAAAAAAAAGATGAATTCAACATCTCTAGATGTGCAGAGAGCGGGGCCAGCGCTTCCCAGTCCCACCTGCCCCTGGGAGACCGCCACCTGGAGCCGCACTTTCAGGGAAAGCCACCAGAGGGCACTGGGCCCAAGACAAGTGAGGGGAGGATTCCAAACTGGACGTGCTTAAATATTGAGGATAAATTTACACTTACTCATTACCAAGAGGGAACATTGATATTTTAAAAGCTAGGCATCACCACAAGCAATTTTTTATTCTTTAAAAAAATAGTTGAATAAGGGCCAAAGATACCAGCTTGAATTTTTTTAGATGATGCTAAATTTACAGAAAACAGTTACATTTTTGGATATAAATTCATCTCTAACTACTGGTTCATATAAAAACAAAAAAAAAAATCACAAACTGCCATCTTTCCAGGAAGAGTCACATGTGTGTGTTGATGCAGGCTTTATAAATGGTGTTCTCCCATTTGAATCACCTAAATATGTACATGGAAAGAAACAAAGAAAACGCAGAAATCTAAATACAGCGGCCAGGTGTACCTGCCAATCAGTGCACAAACAACTCGGAAAGAGGCCCCGAACCTTTGTCTCCGCCTCTCTGTTCTGCTGCTCAGTGTGCCGTTGCCAGACCACCCCACAGCAGGAACAAAAGAAGGAATTAGGAGAGCTGCTGAATGCTTGTTTCGTTTCCCCAGTGGTTTGGCACAAAGCTATTATTTAATATTTATCACTGGTATTTCCACAATTGCCGAGCCCTGTGGAAGAAGCACATTGTGTGATGACCCCCAAGACTCCAGCTGTGAGGGACCCGGGCTGAAACCCCAGCCCAAGATGCAAACAGACAGGTGCTGGCGTCTGCGGCTCCACGCCCAGCAGACAGGGCTGAACTGTGTGCGGGAGGAGCCTGTTTCCAAAGCCTCTTCAGTGGTTACATCTGCAGAAAGGGTGAAAAGTGGACCAGACTTCTGCACAGATGTGGAAGGGAAGGAAGTGAGAGCAGACGAGCAAAAGCTGTGTGCCGGGTGTGTGCAAAACCAGAGAGGAAAACTGCATTTTTAAGTCAACTTTAAAAATACTATTCAAAGCTATACTAACCTATGATAAAGGATTTGGGCCATGGAATAAAGGCAAAAGAAGAAAACAAAAATGCTGCATGGTCTCTACGCTCTGAGATAACGCTGTGAAAATATGGACCATGTTCTTCTGGATTTTTCCATTTGAGGTTGACCTTAGTTGCCTAACAATATGGATAGTATTTCTTATAGCAGGAAGGCACCCAGAAAATTTCCCCCTCTCCATGCTGCGGGGCAGAGAGAGGAGCACGACTGGGGGCGGGAGGTGGGGGGAGGGGCGGTGCATCTCCTATCGAGAGCCCAGGTGTCCCAGAAGAGCTCTTCCTGGAAGCTGGGGAAACAGGACTTGAAACCTGACTTCACTACCTACCAGCTCTGTCCCCTCTCTCAAGCCTAGAACCTTTACAATGTTTTCAGAGAGGAGATGAGTTCTTTTCCTATCAGTGTTTTAAAATGGATTTACACTTGGGATATGTAAAGCGCAGAAGCAATGTGGCACAGAAAATGTTGACTGCATTCAAATGCTCAATCTTTTCCTTTTGAAAATACAGGGTAAAATTCAGAACTTTCTAAACCTAAAAAAAAAGCAAAAAATAAAACCTCGAATGTCTTTGTAGCGAGTGAAATCTGTGTCATAAATACCTTTCTCGAAATTGGGACCTTGGCAAGGAAGCTTCCTGATGAGGTTATGAACTTGCCAGCAGGGCCCAGTAAAGGAGGCAGACATGGTTTACAGTTATGCATTACATTATCAGTCATTTTACTGGGCTCTTTTGGGATATTTTGTCTGCAATACGTAACAATTCACATGGGTCCTGTTAGAGAATTTCAAATCAGGTCGCTCTTCGAAAGTGTTGTCAACTATGTGGGACTTTGGCTCTGAGAGGATAAGTCATCCTCCTGGCTGGAGGCCACTGTAACTGGACCTTCACACACACGCAGAGGGCCCTTTATCAACACCCGCAAGCTGAACACCGAGGTCTCAGGGTGAACACAGGACAAGGAAAGGAAAGCTGAGGCCGGGAGAACTCAGGAAGGCTTCCAGGCCCTGGCATGGGTGAAGAGTGCCCCCCCACTAAGTCCATGTACACCCAGAACCCCTGAGGGTGACCTTATTTGGAAACAATATCTTTTAAGTTAAGATTAGGACATATTGGTTTGGAGCAGGCCCTAAATCTGATGACTGGTGTCCTTACAGGAGAAGAGACACAGACGCATGGAGAAGGCCGTGTGATGGTGGGGGCAGAGACTGGAGGGATGTGTCTGCGTTACATCCCCTGCAAGCCGGGGAATGCCTGGAAACACCGGAGCTGGGAGGCTCCAGAAGGAGCCAGCCCTTCTGAGGCCTTGATTTCAGATGTCTGGCCTCCTGAGCTGTGGGTGAATATATTTCTGTGGTCTTAAGTCACTAATCTGCGGTCATTTGCGGCAGCCGCCCCAGGGCATACACACAGACCCACTCCTGGTCCAGCAACCCACAACAGAGCAGGAAGAGCTGGGCTGTGAGATGCTCATCCCTACACACAAGTGCACCATGGGCTTAACGAGGCCTCAGGAACCAGAGAAGGTGAATTCAGCATCTTGCACATGGAAGATGTTAAAAAAAAATCTGCAATGCAATGTTTGGTCTGGATCCTCCATACTATCTATGCAATGCATGCATAAAAATGCTCAACAAACTAGATATGAATCTTTGGAGAGGTCAATGTGGACAAATATGTAAACTGCCAGGGAGCACGAATGTTGTCTGGAGGAGGGGAAGCAACCAAGAATCTGGGAGAAAGGAAGCCAGCGAGTTTCAGGGTTTCTTTGTGAGCAAAATACAGCCATGTTTGAATAACTAGGCTTCGTGTCCTGGAAAATGCTGCCCTGCTTGATGGGCACCTATGGTGGGGGGGGGGTCATCTTGACTTTGATTGAGGGATAATAATGTTTAGATACTAATTTTTCTGCCAGGCGCGGTGGCTCAAGCCTGTAATTCCAGCACTTTGGGAGGCCGAGATGGGCGGATCACGAGGTCAGGAGATCGAGACCATCCTGGCAAACCCGGTGAAACCCCGTCTCTAGTAAAAAAAAATACAAAAATCACAAAAAACTAGCCTGGCGAGGTGGTGGCGCCTGTAGTCCCAGCTACTTGGGAGGCTGAGGCAGGAGAATGGTGTAAACCTGGGAGGTGGAGCTTGCAGTGAGCTGAGATCCGGCCGCTGCACTCCAGCTTGGGGGACAGAGCAAGACTCTGTCTCAAAAAAAAAAAAAAGATACTAATTTTTCTATAATTAGTTTAGTTTTGCTCTGTTATGATTTTGAGCAAAGTTATTTTGAAAATGACATTGTGTTCCTGCTATATTAAGAAAGTCTCTTTTTCCCCTTTGTATTCAGACTCAAATGTTGAGTACAAAGGAGGAGATATTCTACTAAGAAATTCCCAGTGCTGAGGAATGTTCTGTTATTCACTGTTTCGGTAGTTTCTCCAGCACATGCTCAATTTTTTAATTACTATCAGCTGAGAGTGTTCTTACCCAGAGTAGGGAATCACTCACAGCCTCTGACATGCAAGGGTTCAGGAAGGATAGAATAAACACCTACGCAACTAATAACTAGTATGTATTAAAAGTCGTGCCATATAGAATTGTGGAGAAGCGGCTAATCTAATCCACTCCTTCTATAAAAGAGAAAAGTGAGACAGTGAGGTCTTTGGTTTTGCAACCACTAAAAAGATGGATGCACATCTTACAACTTGTAGAGATGGGTTTCTCTGTAAAATTAGTGAGGTTGCATTAATAAAATCCTATAGTTTTGAGGGGACAGACTGGACATTTTATTCAAAAGATGTAAGTACAAGAATAAATAGAGAAACAAGCAGCTGCTGCGACAGAGTGATAAACACAGCAGATAGAAGACGATAGAACAACCAAAGGATAAACAGCGCTGATGCTTGATATCAATGAATTTGCCTCCCAAAACACCTAAGAAAGTAGAAAGAAATACATAAGAACGAAACGGACGTAATTTAGAAAATGTTGGGGGCTTGTTCAATTGTGATTTGAGCATGGCTTCCAAATGTCAGAACACAGCTTTCTGTTAATAAGTAGATCATGTGTTTAGGATATTAAAGGAAATCATAGCTGCCTTTCACAGATTGAACTTTCAGGGCCTTTCAAGGTTTCCCAGTTCCACAGGTCAGTTGGCCTTGTGGCCACCCTAACTCTAACCCTAACCTCATGGCCACCCATCTGAACTTGATCCTGTGGATGGCATTGTATGTCTTTCCTGGCCTTATTGGAGCTGCAGGTGCCAGCCTGTTCCACCCAGTGGCAATGACCTCCCTTCTCCCACTGCCCCAAGGAAGCATGAAACTGGACTCACTACAAGCCTGAAACTGGGACCCACTGCAAGCCTGAGATAGACTCAGAAACTTACTTATTGATGATGATGACGATGATGATCTACAATGTCGACGACTTCAAATTTTCATGATTTTTCCAAATTGTGATTAAACTCCCTCAAGCATAAAGCTAACACTGGCACAGAATCACAGAAACATTGGTCACAGCTGTGCCCAAGAGTGGATTCCAATGGGTCAGTGCAGCTTGTGATGTTCTGGTTGCCGGGTGTGAATGCGTCTCCTTTGCTCTCAAGACATTGCCCTCACAGAGGAAGAGGAGCCTCTGCCCTGTGTTTATTGACCTTATGAAGCCCAGCTCGGCAGCCCACTGGAGGGGTGTGAGATGCCTGCCTGGCCTGCACAGGGGCTGGCACACGGGTGAGCACAGGTGCACACAGCGCATGGCCAGCTGCAGGAGGATGGGTGCAGAGTTAGCTAAGGGAAAAGGAAAGAGCAACAGGCATGGCCTGTGTTGGCACCTACAGCTCCCTGTAGACTGGTCTTGCCACACCAGGATGCCCCTCAGAGTGTGGGAGGCACAGGCTCCCAGGCACACCTGAGTGTTTGTGGCTGACTGGAACATTTGCTCCCTCTTCCTAGCACACAACCGTACACGTGCATATATTCTGACCTCCCTGCCTGGGCTACTCGTGGCAATGCATGTCCGTGTTCCCCTTGTTCACTCCTCCAAGAACACTTACGGCAATAATTAAAGTTAAATAAGCCCAGTTCTAGAACAGACTACGATTGTTGCACCACGCTCCTCACTTCACATATAATGGGAATGAGGTCAGAGAGGAGAACATTTTCTGGGGCCGCCTCCCTGATAGAAAATTTGGGGCTGTAATTCTGGTCAGGAAACAACTCCTTCTTCCATTTCCAAGCATCTTCCAGGAGAGCCCACGTCTGTGCATGAAAGTATTTGCATTTTGGTTTTCCTATTGGTAAATTCAACGTTGGCACGTTTTCCAGGACCATTGAATAAAAATATAATCATCTAAAGGTTAAAATAAATAAATAATACAAACATATATACACACATAAATTAAAAAGGTAATGCTACTATGGTCAAGAAGAGCAAGCAAATCACACTAGAATACTAAGTGTTGGCTGTTCCTGAAGCATTGATAACCGTCTTTATCACAAACCTTCATCCCACGTGGGCTATTCTGTCCTCCAACTTCAGAAAAGGCTCCCAGCTTCTTTATTTCGGAGTGACCTTGCCCATCCATAGTGTCACAGGACAGTGTTCCGAGGGAGGGAGCAAGCGAGCAGGTGAAGAAAATGCATTTCCCGGCAGCAAGCACCTGCTCTCCTAGTTTAGTGATAATGGTGCTAGCATGCTGAAGGAATTCTCTCCTATTGAGTCAACCATTCTCAAACTATTATTAAAACACACCTCCTCCTAAACCGCAAAGAACAAAAGGCAGGAAGCTCCACACAAACACACAATTAAAGGTATCCGTGTGAAAAACCCTCTGCATGTGACACATTTGCAAGCCACAGGCCTGGCCCCTGCAAGACAGCACCTCCCTGGGAGGCAGCCCAGGTGGGAATCAGGGCTCCACCACCCCATTGCCCATGTTGTGCTCTGCCTGGCCCGGAACATTGCTTTAATGCGTTTTTTCTGGATTAATAATGTGGATTAGCAAATAAGAGGTTGATTAGCTTTTTTTTTTTTTTTTTTTTTTGCATTGGCAATTATTTTAAATTGAATGTTGAGCATTTTTTAATTAGACTTGCTTACTGTGAGCAAAAGGAAAAATAGAGTGTATGATGCTGGCTACTTGAAGCAGACAAAAAATAACATATGTAATTATAAAATCAGCATGTTACAGCAGCAAAGATTCAAATCTAAAACGGTGACAGATAGTGAATCCTTCATGTACAAAGCTTCCTGAAACTGTTGGGGCAGTGTTTACTTGGAGGGGCTGCGGTATCAGTGGAAACCTTATACATGTTTGCAAATGGAGATGATGCAGGAAGCTTGTCCACTGTGTAACTCAATTCACACCCCCCATTATGTGAATGAGACGTGAAAAATAATTTCCTGTATCTCTGAGGTATCCCAGCACTAAGTGGATTGCTGGCTCTGGCTCATGGAAAATAATAAAGTGACATTGCCCACACCACCACATTCAGCAGGGACCCTGTGTCATCTTCCTTCAAGCTTACTGGGAACAGCTACCGTTCGATTCACAGGGAAACGACCAATTCTGCTCCAGTGAAACAAATTTTAATGAGCCCTCATTGCAATATTGTGTTTTAAGTGGTAGCTTTTAGCTCTTCAAAATTATGTCCACTAATTAGAGACATGTGATCAACCTAGTTATCTCCCAGCTATAAATTATAATACATATTCATAGTCACATGAATTTCATCTTCTATGTAACAGCCCTTATGCAAACAGTAATAGTAGCTATGTCATTAGGATATATCGGCAATTAATTCTCAAAATGATCAATGGGAAGAATGTCCTTTTCCCTCCATATCTGGTTTATTTATGTGTTCCCATTAATTATGCCTAATTTTCTGTTGTCACTTGTCTTCCTAATGTAATTCAATTTAAGCATATCTTTCTAGAGACTTATTAATAGGTAGGGTCATTTATATTGTGTAGCACAAATATTTTATAATCCACTAATCTTGACAAAAAGGCAATGCCTTCCTAATAAAAAATGTATGAGGAGTAATGGTTCCCTATTAATAACTTATTAGGTCAGATCACACAGTTTGAAGTGTCTATTACACTTTAATTTTATCAGATTTCTTCCTCTGGAATTCACCACACTTCCCTTATCTTTTGATTGAGATTGTTTTTAGCACCATCCCAGCCTCGACAACCCCAAACAGTGCTCTGAGCTTTGCTGTGGCCGTAGTGAGTGGGAGCAGCAAGCCCTGCTGTAGCAGGGCCTAGAGAAGAAGCAATTCTGCTGGTGTGAAAGCGCCTTCGCCTCCCTAGAAGGGCATTCATCATCAGACCTTGCTGGATTATTACTGGCCCACACACCCTGTCAACAACAGACCCTTTCTGCAAAATACACACACACACACACACACACACACGGGAAATTCAAATACAATTTCAGGGATCCATACAAATCATGAAAATGATCTACGGACTTCTTAGGGGTAAAAGAAACAGAATTTAGACCTTTGGTTAAAATCCACTGTATGTTCATTATGTACAGATACTTTGACTAATAACACAAGCCAGATAAATATTCTTTTCTCAAATTGGTGCATCGTGGCCAAGGTGTATACAGTAACCTATCTGATGTGTTCTTTTAAATGCTTTAATGCTGACTTGAAAATGTTTCCATCAAATTGCTCAGATTTTCATGAGGTCCTGTGGGGATAATCTTCCACAGCTCCTGCTCTCAAGTAACTAGAGGAGAAATATAGAATGTATTCATGAAAATAGAGTTTCTGTTAGGCAAGATGTTTAACCTTCCCTAGATTTCAGGCTTCTCATCAGTAGAGTGAGGGAATTGGACAAAGTTATTTAAAAGGTCTGTTCCAACTCTAGTTTTTCATGACTCTATTGATCTGATAAAATTGTATGAATCTACAAAAGCAGGTCGTATTCACAGTGTCTCAATGAACGTACAAAGGTTAACCTGACTGATGATGAGGATATGGTCCATGCCCTCCGGGGCAGGTGCGGACACGAGTTCCTGCTGGAGGCCTGGGCACTATTGTGTCAAGACTCAGTTACGTTACAGCGAAACGAGTCATGCACACAGTTTGGGAGCTGGTTATACTAAAAGCTAAAGTATATGTAAAATTATCAACTCAATAAAATGTAGATTTGATGACTTTTCTCTTCATTGGCAAGCATATGATCTAAGAACCGCTATTTAAGATAATCGGATGGGGTTATGAGAAACTTAAATGGACTTTGAAGCTTCAATAATGAAAGATGAAAAACAGTACCCAAATTAAAGGCATTAAATTTGTGCATATAATTAATAGCTCTTTACAGAGATATATTAATTTGGAAGAAAACATGTATTAAACATCTTTAAGAAAATGGACACAAGTTATGCCATTACCAAATAAGGCATAATTTTTAAAAATCCTGAATAGAAGTTTACCTTAAGATTAAACTCTCCATTTTTTAAAAGATATTTTATTTGGCTTTTCAAAAAACATGTTATAACTTTTAAATAATAAATATTAGCATCTCTCTATAAATCTCACAATGTTCTAAAGATCAACTTGAATAAAATAAATCTGGTGATATTAGATAATATTCTGTTCATCATTAATGCATTAAACTTGTGTGTGTGTGTGTATGTGTGTGTATGTGTGTGTGTGTGTGTATGTGTGTGTATGTGTGTGTGTGTGTATGTGTGTGTGTATGTATGTGTGTGTGTGTGTGTTGTTTCCTCCAATAGAGTTCTTAAGTGCCTCATTTGGACAAAGGCATCTAGACCAACACACCTGCAAAAACGTAATTCCTTTGGATTCTACTCATAATTATCTATGCTACACATTTATTAACAAGCACGCATGGTGCTAGGTCTAAGTGATATGGATACAGAGAAAAGGAAGCCATTTCTGGGCATCAGTCCTTAAAGAAGAGAAAGAAACTCAACTTTAATAAGCACATACTATGTAATCAAAGTCTTTGCATGTGACATTGATAGATCATTGGCTCATCCTTCCACAGTGCTGTGAAGTAATGATCTCCGCCACTATAGGTTTGGAAAGGGGACCACGTGGGTTCAAATCAGTTACTCAGCTTCATAAACATAAAAAAAGTCAAAGTCATAATTCAAACCCAAATCCACCTGGATCGAATCATACTATATTTTTAAACTAAAAATAGAACAGCTAAGTAGCCAAAAAGCTAACAATAAACAACTGGATGGCAAAAGAGTGATTTAGGTAATTGATGGATCATCAAGAGAAATTGCTGTTAGTTAAATGTCCAGGGCATGTTTCACAGAGAATACTGATGCCTGCGGAGGGTACCGTTTTGGTAAAAAGACATTCAGGGCCAGGCGCGGTGGCTCACGCCTGTCATCTTAGCACTTTGAGAGGCTGAGGCAGGCGGATCACGACGTCAGGAGAGTGAGACCTTCCTGGCCAACATTGTAAATCCCCGTCTCTACTAAAACTACAAAAATTAGCTGGGCATGGTGGCACATGCCTGTAGTCCCAGCTACTTGGGAGATTGAGGCAGGAGAATAATGTGAACCCAGGAGGTGGAGGTTTCAGTGAGCCGAGATTGCACCACTGCACTCCAGCCTGGTGACAGAGTGAGACTCCATCTCAGGAATAAAAGGACATTCAGGACTTCTGAGCAGGTAGAAGGGCATCTGGAGCAAAAGAAAGAGACACCCCTGAGCTATGTCTATTCTGGGAGAAAAGTAAATGGATTTGAGAGGAAGTAATAATGAGAGATAAGGGTGAACACTTTGTAGAGGACCTTCTGTCCGGAGCTCAGAGACTTATAAATTTTTTCCCATAAAAACTTAGAACTTCACAAGTTTTTGAGCCAGGTTGCTTGCATGGCCATGAATGTAAAGGAGATTAATTTCCAGTGCTCTTTAGGATGTGCTAGGGTAACAGGTAAGATGCTATTCCAATAGCACAGTTAGGGATTTATAAAAAGAAGAAATACGGTAGATCCCAGACCCTGTAGAAATGAAAAGGCAGGCAGAAAACATGAAGAAACAGTCATCTCGGTGATAGGTGGAGGAGAAGACCATGGGAAAGAAAGGAGTCAGAGCGGATGAAGTTTTTCAGCCTGTGTGACTTGTGGGAAGTTGAAGCTTTTCTGAAATGACATTGGAAAAGGGAGCTGGAAGTTCTGGCAAGAGAGGGTTCACTTCTGATCACTGAGGCTGTGTCTAAGAGGCAGTGTCCTACTGTGGACTGAAGCTTCTCACTTTGAGATCTGAAAAGTTGTCTGCTGTGGACTGAAGCGTCTCACCTTGAGATCTGAAAAGTTGTTAAAGTGAGAACCTTGACTTGCTACTCGTTTGCATTGAGATGATACCTTAAATCTTCCGGATAAATAATGTATCTCCTGAAAAGAGAAAAGTGTGCAAGTAAATGAATTTTGAGGAACATCCTTTGGAGGAAGAGGATGCAAGGGAACAGTCAGAGCCCTCGACTCCAGGAATGAGCTTGCTCTGCGTGGAGATGCCTGCAACAGCAAACAGCCCTGAAAAGCCAAGGGCTACAGAGTCCTCACAGGGATTGAGGATGATAGTAACAACCTGGCGTTGTGTTTTCTAATGGCCTCCCGGAGGAAATTTTAATAGAAGAGCCAGATGAAAGGAAATGAAGGACAGTTGTTGGCTGTTGTACAGTAGATGGAAACAATGGACATGACCCTTTTGTTAAATACAACTGTTTGTCAAAAGAGAGGCAGATATTGGCCACCAGCAGCAACGATCGACAGGAACCAAAAAATGTGTTTCCTGTGCTTTTCCCCTTAGTCTGGAAGACATAGAACTTTGGACACAAACACAAAGTGAGGAAAGATGAAGAGAGAAAATGGGAGGCGGAGCTCCTCAACATCACACAGACTGCTTGAGAGAGAGAGCATGCCGAGGAGGTCCTGTATGTTGCCTTTTGAAATAAATACTATTTCACCCAGGCTGAGTAAAGAATAAAATAGTTTAAGTGATGCATAGACTTGCCTTCACATGGAGAGTGGGATGATCATGGCTGACTGGTTAGTGTGGACACCCTCATTCATCTCTGCAGGGTAGATATGAACCTTCACCAAGAGTGAGCGCACATGGGCTGACATGAGGGCTTGGAGGAAAAGCATTCTTACTAACAGACGTTCCATGAAGACCAACTACATGTGTGCCAGAGCTTAGTGCTGGAAGCTGGGAATGCTTCTTGGAATAAGATAATTTTTAAAGAGTTGAATCAAAAAACCACTGTGCATAGTGAACTCATCAGCAGGTTGTTTTGTGCAGTGTGGTCCAGATCAAGAACAGAGAAGAGATGCTGAGTGTAGCCAGGTCATTAGGATGTTAGTTGGGGCATTGATTCAACACCAGGACAACAATCAAGTGGGCCCAAGAGTCCAGGGCCTTATCTGGGATATTATTTAAGTAGTTCATTACAACATCTGGTTGATGAAGAATCAGCTAGTTTTAGTGAATGTTTTAAAGTGTATAAAGCACTTACATATCCTTTATCTCTGAAAGTCAAATGTAACTACAAACAGGCTAATAGGTTGGGTGAAGTGAGCCGGATTAAATGATTTGAGATCACAGTGAAAACAGTCAATTCATAAGATGAGTCAATTAAGGAGGCTGTGATCAAAGACAGGAACTCTTGAGTTTAAGATTGTAGATGGACTTATGAGCCCAATTTAGGACCGAGCAGGTGGATCGGCCAGACTGCGGGTTTTAAGGGCTTTTCTGTGGGGAAGTCTGCCCATCTGAAGCTGAGGAAGGGTGAACCCAGCCAGCCACAGATAAATGCCCTCTGAAGTATGAACTGGGGCAAGCCGAGAGCCAGTGCTGGAATTAACATTGACTGTCATCAGATCTTAAGTGTGGATGTGAGTGTGAAGTGAGAATTAAGGCAGCATGCTAGGAGTCAGGCCTTCCAAACAGTGACTGGGAAGAGAGAGCAGTGAGGAGGAGGTGGTCGTAGCTCCCATCCCTGGGTGCTGCCCTTGTTGGGGCAGCTGGTGGAATGATGGCAGGGAGCTGCCCTGGACTGTGAGCCCTCACTGGCCAAGCTTTTATCTTGCACCTGCTGTAGCCTGCTTCTCCTTAGCCCCACGCAATAGAGTGCAGGGGACAGGGCGTCCATCAGGTCTACACCGGCAGGGATGGATGCGTGGGGAGAGACTGGAGAAAGAACCTGGACTCCTGGGGAAGCTCTGAGTAATCCCAAGGGACAGAAAGAGGGCAGTGGACGTAATCAGCACTTAATTTACACAAACACCGAACTCATTTACATAATGATGCTGAATTTACACACTTAATCCATTCACATAACAACACTGAATTTACACACCAAACTCACTTACATAATGACACTGAATTTACACAGCTAACTCATTTACATAATGACACCAAATTCACACAAACGCCTAACTCATTTACATAATGATGCTGAATTTACACAAACACCTAACTCATTTACATAATGACACCGAATTTACAGACTTAGCTCATTTACATAACAATACTGAATTTACACACTTAACTCATTTACATAATGACACTGAATTTACACAAACAGCTAACTCATTTGCATAATGACACTGAATTTACACTTAACTCGTTTATATAATGATGCTGAATTTACACGAACACCTAACTCGTTTACATAACAACCCTGAATTTACGCAAGCATCTAACTCATTTACATAATGACACTGAATTTTCACAAATAACTAACTCATTTGCATAATGATATTCAACCTAAGAAGAGTCACAGTTTACAACTCGTCAAAGTGTGTGTCTCACTCTTTTTCTTTACTCTCTCTCACATTTGCAGTCTGTACAGAGACGGTATAGTTTACATCTTTAAATTGTCTCAAACAATAATCATGTTGGAAGAGCAGAAACAAAAATGTTGCATGCTCTGAGAAACAGAGAAGCAGCTCTGTTTATCTTTTGTAAAGAAAAATAGCACCAAAAGCATAGAAAACTTATACACCAATACATGGTCTTCAAGACAGCCTTCTGCTTGACTAACTTGCATTGTGGTTTTTCAAATGTATGAATATTTTTATTCAAATGAGTAATAATAATAATGGGAAATCCATGATTCCTGATTGCATGATTCTCTGAACATGTTTAAAATCAAAATGGGTAAACTTCCTCTTCTTATGAGCTATCTCACTAGGGATTATTTATTTTTTACATTTATAATTAAAGTTTGAAAACATGGGTTAAAGTATAAAAAATGACTTCCTTAAATTTTGAGAACAGGGCTATGTTCCTGTTTTATACTTTCAAAAAGTAATAAAAAGTCTCAAAACTTAATCATGGGTTAAAGTATAAGAGATGACTTCCTCAAAACTTGACTTTCTAAAAACGTAGGTTTATTCTTTAACCCAAGTCAAATTTTGAGACTTTCCTAATAATTTTTCCTAATAACTTTATCATATCAAAGCATGTCTGTTCTGTAAAAATTTATTGCTAATTTCCACTAACAGAATTTGAAACTCAAGAGCATGCACCCTTTTAAATATAAAATAAAACGTAAAAATAGAGAAGGAGTCGACGATTGTCAAAGGAAGCTCTTTGAGAACCAGTTCAGCTCACCACATTCCCTCTCTGCAGTGCTCAGTTTTCCCAGAGTCTAGTGCACTACACAGAGATGGTCTTTGATAATCTGCCGTTCCTTATTAAATTTCAAGCTTGCTGTTTAAGCGAGTGCACTCCATCGACTAATGTCGTGCTCTCTATGAGGGCCTGACTTCCCTCCACTCCTTCTAGGTATCAACCTTGGTGATAGGAACCTGAGAGTCACCAGAATATCATTCTGTAAACAAAAAACAAAAGCCCGACAACAACTTCTCCACCCTATCGTAAGAATATCAAAAAGGAAATGCAAACAGCAGTTTCCCAATGCTTGTGCAGAATGGCCCTCCCACGGCATGGTGGGTGGAACAAAAGCCTCTTTTTGGCATTTGCAGCACCAGCAGCTGCAGGCTGATGCACTTGGCTTTCTGTTACATAGAGGCTGGAGCATAAAAATAGACACTGGCATTTATTGGAAGCTTAAGCCTGTTGAAGTTTTACAGATTTAGAAAGTTCACTAATCGCTATCAATTAAAATCCCTGCCTCCTTGTTGCATAAATTATTCACAATGGTGCACACAATAGTAGGGCTTTTGGAAATACTTATTGTGGCCAAATGTTGGAAATAGTGAAGTGCAAACTAAAGATTTTAAAAAGTGTTTCAATTTGTAAATACAAAGGAAATGGCCACTTCACCATCATTACTGGAATATGTCTTAATGTAAGCAACGAATGATAGGTGTGTATTAGAAAAGTGTTTGGGATCTGTGACACACTTCTAGCAAAATTTAATAAGAGACTTTTCTTTAGTCTTCACTTAAAATCAAAGAAACATTACCTAGCTAAAAATATCAGTCCAGTCAGTCATAAATATGCAAATACGTATGTGTATGTATGTGTGCCTATATGACTCAAATACACTCATGTATGACTATATAAACACCTGCACATTTATTAACGTTAATTCCTTTCTAACGTCTGATTGTTTTATTAAAAATCAGAATTAAAGATCAAACTGACCAAATGCCCATTCTGAGTCGAACACTGTCACAGGAGGATACATTTTCAGTCTGTGCTGTTTTTGATCAACATTTCGTAAATAGTCACTTCACTGGCCCGTTTTGCTCTGTTGTGAGCTCTGCCACAATATCACACCACTTCCCCCAAGCAGCACTCCTCAGAGGCTTTTCCTAAGCACTTGCGCTGGATCTGTCCCCAGAGAACAAGGTCCGAGGTGAGCACCGCCAGAAGGAATGGGTTAAGAGCGGCTGCCTGGCTTCTGTCACGGGTTTGACAATAGGAAACTCAGGTATTGCCATTTCCTGAACCGTTCCCCTCACCAGCACCAGTGAAGCTGCTAAAAATTGCTCTAAAAGGGGGAAAGCAAATGGGAGAACACATTCAACAATGATAATAATGCTGTCATTAAAGATTGATGAAGACTTTCAATTAGAACTCATTCCCGATCTGGAGCCGCTTAAGCCAGTCCTGCCTACTATGAGCTAAGGCTCCGCAATACAGATAAAAGGTCATTATAATCTATTGAATTCCATCATGACAAGTTCATTTACCTGACAGGAGCATGTATTACATACAAAAAACTAAATTAAAATAACATTATGGGTTGACTCAAATCCACACAAGAAAAGAAATTCAGAATGAAGGACAGAACTAATCACAGGCTAAGAATAATTTGATTTATAGTCCCTTTTTGTTGCAGAAAAATACTTCTTCTCTTGCTCATCCTAACTGACAACGTAACCTTCCTTTGAGAGAGTACACTTTGTTATTCAGTACCGCTGCACTCCAATACAACAATGACAATCTCTGACATCTAAGCGGAAAGGTTTAAAGATGCATCATTCATTAAAATGATTTAATAATTCTTACATAGAATAAATACAACACATATGATTGTGCAACTATGTAGCCAAATATATTTATTTAAATACATTTTAAGGTAGTATTGAAGCTACTACATATCTATAGAAACATATAATTATAATAAAATATTTGTAAATACTTTGTCACCAATTTTAATGTCTTGAATATTCCATTTTTGACTAGAAAATTCAAAATATTTATGAGGAGAAAGATAGGCTAAATGTAAAATTATATATTTAAATAATTATATATCAATAAAATATATTTTTATATATGTATACCCACATTCCTGTTTTTCTAGTAATATTTAACCTATTTGTAAGGCTCTGACCATTGAAGGATATACTTTCTACCCTAACACCATTTGTATTTGTTCTATTTTCTAAAAGATCTCCCAAGTCTGAGTTCACGGTAATTGATGCGTTTTTGAACTTTGTCACTAAGTAATAAAAGGCACGTCGGTCATATTAAAGGGTTAATGAATGAGCTTCTTAACTGAAAATTTGATAGTTCTACACTGAAATAAATTTTGCAAACTCGAAGGAAGACAGTCTCTCAAGATTTGTTTTATTGCTGGTTTTTTTTAAAGAGGGTTAGGTTATCGTTGCACTAACATAAATGACTGGACATCTTTCTTAAATATTATTTTAAAATCTTTAGTGAATGAGGACAGAGTAATTGGAGTCATTTCGTCTACCGGCTTGAACAACGTAATCTGCTTTGAAACACAAAAGCTTTCAGTCCTACTGAAGGAATTCCAGTACTATGCTTCAACGTTCTTCAAGCCTAAAGCACTTTTTAACTAACTTGACAGTGGATGAAGAAGAAAATGTCTACAATGATTTCCTAGGTATATTCTATGTTACAAATCAGAATTTATTTCTGTCCTAATTAAGGACATCATTGCTGTTACTGTCGTCACTCTCAGCGTCTACACTAAGTTCGGGCCGGCAGCAGTCACAGTCGAGCTCTGAATGTTGAATTTTCCTAGAAACCCATTTTAGTGCCAGTTTAGCAGCAGCTGATGTGTTCATAATTTTAAGCTTCTACTGTTTTCATTCAATAAATTGTTAACATTATCCACACACACAGAGTAAATACCTTAAACCACTAACATGCTGCCCTTCTCCTAGGCTGTTACATACAGGGAAAACTATTAATATCTTCACTGCTCTGAGTATTTTCTTTGTTGAAGGCAAGGAGTGTGAACATGCAAATGGGAGTGGGTGTACATGGTAGGATCTTTGGATTTAAAATATCCCTTTTATGTCAGAAATGCACTGAGTCTTTCTGAAAACACATTAACCGGCCCTGTGTAGTGATCTCTACCATCTGGTGGCAGCATTGCACCAGTGTAGACCGCTGGAACTGCACCTTCCTTTGGAGACGGCAGAAATTAAAGTCCCTGTGGTTTTCTCAGGAAGCGACATTGTACATACAGGATGGCTCCCAGAAAATCCCACAGTTACATCTATGACATATTTCATAACACTTATTTAATCATCAAAACACGACTTAATGTAGGGGTTTAATTTCTATTAACCTAAGGAGGCAGCAGGTAAGTTATACTATTCAATAAAAATCATGATTTTATGAAATTCTTCTATTTATACTCATATCTTAATTTTCATATTTCAAATATCCAGTAAGTGTTCCGCCAGGATAAAAATCCAGCATTTGTTCTATCATTATCACTTAGTCAGTGACTAAACTAACGTAACCAACATTTGTTTTCAATCATATCAAAGTTGTGTTTTTGAAATCCTCAACCTAATTTTTAGTGTTTGACAAAAATAATACATATTCTTTAGGAAGGAGTTCTATATGAAAGAATTTTTTAAAACTTATATTCATAAATATTCAAAGAGGTATGTGCTACAAGTAAAAGTCACTTGAAAAAGAGACACGTTTTTGGTTAAAATATGCTCTCTACCTAAATAAAATAAGTGTAAAAATATATACCTAAAATTTTTCTTTAATGCATAATATGTGTTCTTTACACCCAATTGAGGGCAAGATAGCTACTATGAAAACAGTCACCTAAATATATTATTGCGATATATTTTAACTGTGCACATTACTTTCGAGTTTTAGTTGTATTTTAAATTTTTATTTATTCAAATATTTAAATTTCAAAGTTTTGAACTGTTATTAATTAAATCCAAGTAGAAATTATTTTTCACCTAAAGCAAACTGACCAGTCAGATGATATTGATGTAAGATAGGTAAGTTGCCCAGGGGGCGTGTCTCATAAAAGGCAGAGCATCCCAGCACACGTCCGTTTTCTCACGGGACTCACACTGGGAAAGGTGGTCGCCATGATGCTCACGGCAGCAGCCCTCTTGCTCCCCTGGCCTCCTTCCTTCTAACTCCTACATATCTATCAGTGCCATCAGTTCCTTGATACAAGGGGAATGGAGAAGCAAACAATTTTAAAGCAAAATATCTGAAACCACACCTTACTTGGAACAGACTGAATGACAGTAAAGAACATTATAAAGGAAGTCAAGAGAGTCCCCAAACCTTCCAGTGTTTTGACCTCTGAAATATTGTTGTATTTTCATTCTGTCCCAATGATCGCGTCTGAAAATGACATTTATTCCTGGATTCACTACTTCTTTCAGAGATACATAGCAGGTACCATATTTTTACCAGATGCAATTACAGCAATTACAGCCAAGACGGAATACGCTTTGGCTCCTAAAAATTCTAGGTCCTAGATTTACTTACTGGAGTTTAATGAATAAACAAAAAGCCTCTAAACAAAATAATTTTAATAGTAATGAAGTGAATTGTTATGTGGTTGATCTGTATAAAAATACAGCTTTTTTAGCCAAAAGAGAAGTTAATGGTTAAACGTGTGGAAGAATCACAGCCAATGCAGAAGTACTATGGGTTTTATTACTGTTGCTTTAATCCCTGGAGCCTAACACAGCACCTGGTGTGCGGCAAAGGAGCAATAGATACGGATAGAAAAGTGAAAGCAAGGGACGCACATCCCTCGGGCTCTTCTTCAGACTCTGCCTCATAACTGCTCCTACACCTGCGGTGGGCAAAGCACATTCTTCAGCCTGTGAGCAAAGTAAAAACTAAAAATAAAAATTGGGTTATGTACTGAGAATAATAACTTGTATGTATAATACACTATATATACACATATACATGCATAGATACATGTGAGCCTATCAACATGTAGTTAACTATATATAACAGATTGTACGTATAGTATATATAGTATATATACATGTATACAGGCACACAGGTATATCCATACAAATCCATATACACACACACACACATATTCATTTATGTATGAACAATACGTAACACATTTTTTATATATACAACTCAGAGTGTATTATATATCATAATAATATATTAAGGAAGGGGAATATGGCAATGTGAGATTTGAAATATTTGAAGAAAGAGTGTGGAGATTATTTACTCATTTATTCAACAAGCCTCCTTTCCATGTCTACCCTTTTCTGGTCTTGGTATTAGAAGCTAGGGATAAAGCAATAAACAAACACTGAGCCTGAACTCATGAAGCAGAACAAAAACAAATAATATTCCAATAATTTCACAAATAATGTTTACATTCTATTTTTATAAGTACTGTATTTAATAGATGTAAGAATCCTTTCATATTGGTAGTATATTGGGAATAGAAGTAGGTCTGGGCAATTTGTTTTCTTTGTTAAATACTCTGAGCTCAATTTTCATGAAGAGGCCCCGGATAAGCTCAGTGGGAGAAGGCGAGGCCTGTCATGACATGTTGGTGCAATCTTAGCTTTTCTACGTATTTGACACAGTATCTGGATAAAATTTGAAAATTTCAGTCAATGAATCTAATGCCTCAATTTACCAAAATATTTGGTTGAGTAGAGGTTGCAAGGAGTACCTTGATTGCATTCTTTTGTTTTATATAGGCATTTCACATTTTGCTGTTAAAACTACTTATTTATAAAATAATTTGAACAATCTTATTTCATTAAATCTACAATATGCTTTCTCTTTGCCTAGTTAAATTCTTTTTCTTATGTTTTCTTTTTTAATCTCCTTTCATTCTCCCCATGTTGACCAGAGTGAAGGTTCTATGCATTAGACAGGACATTTGGGGCTTAATCTTCACAAAGTATTTAGCATTAAAATCATGTTGCCCTGAATTCTAAATTATTTTTATCTTCCCTGACATTACAAATTCCCTTTCGAGAACTATTTTTTGGCGGTGTCTTGTTCCTCATGTCCAGATCCTTAATTGCATGACCATCAGGAAGGTGATATACAGTCTATTTAAAGATCACATGTTGCTGTAAATCTCTGGCACAGTGACGTGGTTTATAAGGCAAATTACAACTCTATCGGACTCCTTTAAAGCGATTAAGATGGTTCTTTTTGTTGACTCTTTTTGGTCACAGTAGGCAATGGTTTTTTTAAAGGTTACTTTTGATAAAAGGTATGATGCAATGATAAAGTAAAAGGTTTCTAAGATTAAGACAAACACATTTTCCTGTGATTTTGGTAAATTTACATAGGAAATAAAAAGGTTCTAAAGGAGATTTTATCTGTAAATCATGCTCTTGACATCTTGCATTCTATAAATAATGTGGAACAAAATCAAAGAACCGACTCTACTTGATATTTGTGCTCCCTGATGGGCTGAGCAATCATCTCTCTATCTCTAGTTATGATGATGTGGTCATGAGGATGTGGTCATGGCACTGTGGTCCTGGTGTCATGGTCCTGGTGGCATCGCTGTGGTGGCATGGCCGTGATGGAATGGCCATGTTGGAATGGTTTTGGTGGCATAATCCTGATGGTGTGGTCATGGTGGCATTGTCTGGTGATGTGGTCATGATGGTGGGGTCATTTTACAGTCTGACCTCCATCTGCTACTCGCCTCTTTAACCCGCCTTGTTAATTGCTGATCATACAGGCCTGATTTTTCTCAAATATTAGATCTCAAATGCACATTTTACTGCCACTGAAAAACCCTGGGCATGCTTATTTTTGCTTCCCTCAATGTTACTTTCTGTTCCATAAATCCATAAAGGGATCAATCATAATGCAAATTCAGTGTCTAGAACTGACAATTATCCGTGTGTGAACAACTAAGGTAACCCCTAGACTGTGTGTGAAATATGTTTAATATTCCTCTCATCTGTATTTGTCACAGTGTTCTCAGCTGGCGTGGAGACCACAGCAGGCATTCTGTAGGCCTGACAAACACACATTTGTTGCTTCCCAGACCGAAAACGTGTGTCAAGCTCAGTCATGAGACATAGGTAGAAACTGCTATTTCTGGATTTCCTATAATTCTTCCCCATGACATTTTGGCATTTCCGGGTTATGCATATTTTACAATCTGCTACGGTTCCACTGTTAGCTTATATCATGCAGGAGATTGGACTTTAGATTGTTACCTTTTTTTTTTTTTTTTGAGACGGAGTCTCGCTCTGTTGTCCGGGCTGGAGTGCAGTGGCCGGATCTCAGCTCACTGCAAGCTCCGCCTCCCGGGTTCCCGCCATTCTCCTGCCTCAGCCTCCCGAGTAGCTGGGACTACAGGCGCCGCCACCTCGCCTGGCTAGTTTTTTGTATTTTTAGTAGAGACGGGGTTTCACCGTGTTCGCCGGGATCGTCTCGATCTCCTGACCTCGTGATCCGCCCGTCTCGGCCTCCCAAAGTGCTGGGATTACAGGCTTGAGCCACCGCGCACCTATCTAAAAAATAATCCACCCGATGGATTCTCTATTTTCCTACTTTAAGACCAGCAAATTAATTTAATTAAAAATGGTTAGTTCTTTAAAAACTTCAAACAGTTAACATATAATTTTTGTCAATAGATGTTTTAAAATCTTGCTTATTATTAAACCAATGAGATGATAGTTGTGATTGTAACATTTAATGGTAACTTTCAATATTCTGACTTTGAGAGAGAAGAGTGTAACTCTAAGATAACAGGTAAATTAATATTGTTTATGTTCTATTTCATTTGATAGAAAAGGGCAGTGGGAGATGATTTTGGCTAGTTGAAATGTTAATAATGACATTTATTTATTTTATAATATGTCTAGACAAAAAGCTATGAGTATGTAGTATGTTTGTGACACTAAAACCTCAGTTCTTTTCCATTCATTATAACATGTTTTACAAAATTGCTTAATTTTTGTTAATTTTCCGTTTCAACTCAAAATGAAAAATTCAATGATAATTGACCAGTTCAGTAAACAATGGGCATGGGATTTCAGGACGTTGATCAATACTGAGAGTCCTCTCCATCAGTTTTCCTGGAACCCCTGTAGAATAACTAATACAATTAGATATTGATGGGATGTCACAAGCTTTTTATGATGGGCAAGAAACTCCAATATGCAACAGTATTTCCTCAGTGTGTGTGTGTGTAAGTGCATGCATTTGCATTACAAGCTAAGACTTTTAGAAAAATAATACCTCACCTGGCCATTTGCTAGCCTCAAATTCCAGTTTTCTCAGAATTTCACTTATTGCCTAGTCACATGGTTCAATAATATAATGAGCATTAGAATTATTATAGCTTTGTTTTTCACATTTGCCCTCAATTCCCATTTTTCAGGAAAGGCAGTTTGGTACCTTGATATCACCACAGGTACCTGTCCAACACCTCTAAGGAGACTAGGTGTATTGGGGTCATTTCTCTGATGATCTGTGTGGTTCACTCCACAAGCTCAGATCCATTCTGGTCCTTAAGTGTCCATTCTACACAGCTCAGTTTTTTTTTTTTTTTTTAAATGTAATATGTCTAAAACTATCAGAGACTCTACAACTTTAGAAACACACCAGGTTTTCTATGCAGCCTAGGGCTTCCAATTGCAAGTATTCAATGAATAATAGGAAAATTTGAGCCTTGCAGAAGGCACATGTCAATATTCGATTCATCTTGATTGAATGCAGTATTGTCTCTTTAGCTGTATATGTCAGTCGGCTATCTAGAAAGATGGTAACAACTGAGTCCCTGTAGCCACAGCTTCTTAATGGTCCTTGCAAATATGCTTAAGTTTATTTCTTTCATAACTTTTTGAAAAGTTTCTCGTCACTCCCTCTGTAAAAAATTGAATACACAAAAAAACAAATTTCAGCTTCACTAAAGTGCATTGAGTTTGAAAGCCAGCAGTGATTTGATTAATGTAGATTGAAAATGAAAATAAGTGGCCGGGCGCGGTGGCTCACGCCTGTAATCCTAGCACTTCGGGAGGCCGAGGTGGGTGGATCACAAGGTCAGGAGATCGAGACCATCCTGGTTAACACAGTGAAACCCCGTCTCTACTAAAAATAAAAAAAAAATAAAAAAAAAAAAAAAATTAGCCGGGTGTGGCGGCGGGTGCTTGTAGTTCCAGCTACTCGGGAGGCTGAGGCAGGAGAATGGCATGAACCCCGGAGGCGGAGGTTGCAGTGAGCCGAGATCACGCCACTGCACTCCAGGCTGGGCGACAGAGTGAGACTTGTCTCAAAAAAAAAAAAAAAAAAAAAGAAGAAAAGGAAAAAAACCGAAAATAAGAGTATGTATTTTCATACTTAGAAATTTAGAATTCAAGATACTCTCAAGAGAAAAAGAATTTCCATATACCTGGTGTCCAGACTCAAACACCTCGAGTGAGGTTTGCAGCTGACTAACCCCGCCTTCCGTAGGTGTGTCTGCGTGGACGTGAAAGCAGCATTACCCTTGTAGGGGCTCACAGCAGGCTGCTGCACATTCGTTTCCAAAACTGGCATCACTAGAACTGAAGTCCCAGCACGGACATACCTCATGGCTTCGGGCATGTTAACCACACTTTTAGGGTGGCAGCATGCACCCTGCATTTCTTATGGTTTTGCACACAACTTTTTATCCCAGCTACAATCATATATAAGCATCTTACTCAGAAGCAGTGTCTGAGTCCAATCAGGAGATGACTAATGTGGTAATTTGATGGAGAAATTTACCATAAAGAAAGGGAGGAGCAAGAGAATGGAAAGAAAGATAGCTCGAAGGGGTGTGGCCATAGCAGATGCGGGGAGCAGCCACGGCCCCTAGGACTGAGGTGGACATGGGAGAGTGGCTCCCTAGAGCAGGATTGGGCACTGTGGGGAGGGATAGTGAGTCTCCCTGAATGGCAGGGAAGTCCCTGTGCTGGAGGAGCTTGCCAGAAACTCACCCTGCAGACACCGAGGGACACCTGCCCTGCAGGACATGCTGGAGACCTATATCCTCTACAGCAAGCTGGAAATCCACCACCTGGCACTCTTGGCGCTCTGCGGCAGGGGACAGCTCAGGGAAGGTGTCTCTGGAGGGGTCCCCTGCTGCAAAGCCACCCCAAGGGGCTGCCCATGGCCGCATGCTGGTGACCCTGCCTGTGAGGGAGGAGCCATGGAGGGGAGGATGGGAAAGCAGGAAGGAAAACCTTCTTCCTGCGGTGTCTTTTCTGCACCCTCTTCTGACAAGGCTTGACACTGCATGACTGGCAAAGAAAGATCTGTTAAGGGGCCCAGTTCCATTCACACCCAGAGGCCAGTGAAAGTGGATTTGGAGCAGAGATGCGATCAACCCGTCACCAGTGCTAAACTAAATGCAAATGCTTATCATTTTTCACCTCCAATCTTTTACTCATAACAGCATTTATGTGTTCTGGTAACAAACACTGAACATGCCCTTACTACATGCCCTGCACCCAGGATGAAGATGTGCACCCAGGCTCATGCCCTCTGCAGCTCACGGTCTTCACAGGACAACAGACGCCGAGCATGCAACCCCCCTCCTCATTAGAGAAGTGCAGACTGTGGGAAATGAGGGGTATTAGCGCAGAGAGGCAGGAAAGGTTTCTATGAGAATGACATTTAAGCTGGGACTGGAAGAATCAATAGGATATAAGCATGCACGGAGTGGGAGAAAAAGCCACAGAAATAGCGTGAGCAGCTGCCTAGAGTCAAGGACAGGTTGGTGGTTTCTGAGAACTGAAGGCTGGGCAGGTCTGGAAGGCTTTCTGTGATGGGATTGTGTAGCCAGACCAGGCCAGGATGGGCAGGGGCAGTAGGTCCTGTGTCCCTGTTGTCCAGCATGGCACCTGCAGGTAGAAGCCCAGCGGCACTTGTCACAGTAGGTGGCGTTTCCAGCTCTTCACTCCAGGCTCACCCCGAGTATCATTAGGCTGCTATGCTGAAGACCTGGGAAGGAGGCAAGAGTGAAATACTACATTGAATACCACAAGCACCACATTTAATTTTGTCTTCTTCTGTCTGTTTGGTGTGTTCTTCTATTACCAGTGGCCTTAGTTTATTTATTTTTTGTCTGTGACATCCTGAGTTGGGTCAGCTCTTCTTCTATGTGGAAGAGAGCAGAGGGTCTATCCTCAGTACATTGGGTCACTGTATTTGGGATTAAGGCTAGATTTTGGATGGTGGTGATTGTTAGGGGATTATAGAATATTTTATATATATGTATGTATATGTGTGTATATATGTGTGTATATGTGTGTGTATATATATGTGTGTATATATGTGTGTATATGTGTGTGTATATATATTAACGCAGGCATTGCAAGTAAGACATTGCAGGCAGACATTATTGCAGGCATTATTACGCAGACATTGCGTATTCAACATACGCGGCAGCATTACGCACATTACGCACATTGATACGCGCAGCATCCGGCATTACGCATTTTCATTGCGCGCATACGCGCGCACATGCGCAGCATTACGCGTACATGGCTGACAGGCATTACGCAGACATTGCAGCATTATTAATGCGCATTACGCATTACGCGCATTACGCGCATTGATACGGCAAGACATTAATGCGTATTACGCGGCATTACTGCGGCATGATTACGCAGACATACGCGCATTATTACGCGCATTGATGCGACAGGCATTATTACGCAGACATTACGGGCAGATATTGCAGACATTACGCGGCAGCATACATTACGCAGACATGCGGCATTACGCGGCAGGCATTACTGCGGCATTATTACTGCGGGCAGCATTATTACTGCGCAGCATTGCTGTGTGTATATATAAAAAGTATATGTAAAGGTATATGTGTGTATATATATGTGTGTATATGTGTGTGTATATATATGTGTGTGTGTTTCCAGCTACATACACACACATATACACACACATATACACACACACACACACACATAAAAAAAATCAACCAGTCCCACTTGTTAGATTAAGGTAACTTCTGGATTTTCATGACAAAAATGTTCGTCATCCAGCCAGGTGTGATGGCTTACGTTTGTAATGCCAGCACTTTGGGAGGCCAAAGCAGGCAGATGAGTTGAACCCAGGAATTTGAGACCAGCCTGAGCAACATAACTTAACCCTGTATCTACAAAAATTGCAAAAATTAGCCAGGCATGGCAGTGCATGTTTGTAGTTCCGGTTACTTGAGAGGCGGAGGCAAGAGGATCACCTAAGCCCAGGAAAGTCAAGGCTGTAGTGAGCCTAGATCTGCCATTGCACTCCAGCCTGGGCAACAGGGCGATACCCCACCTCAAAAAAAAAGAAAAGAAAAAAAATCCTGCATCATGTCATTGTTGACCTTTCCTTGGGAATCAGCATTAAAGTGCGTTGTGCCTGTCTTGTGTTCACCACAGTGGAGGGCTAAATCAGCACGCTCAGGAATTTCCTGCAAGGACAGAAATGTTCTACGTGAGCACTGCTCAGGACTACCTGGTGCCCAACACCACCTCCCAGATTAACACTCCATACGTGACTTAGATCTATTAGCTCAGTGTATTCTCCAAGAGGGCATAATCCCCCAAAATGCTTGGGGTGGCTCTGTTGAGGTAACTGGCACAGAGTAACCATACACAGAATGAGATGCCACCGCTATCGTTTTGGGGCTCCATATTTATTTGAATCTGAGAATATAAAAAATTTTAGTGTATTTTCTTCAGAAGTAGCCATATCCTTATTCTTAACAATCATTCATTCAATAACTATGCATGTTGAGTACGTATTTTGTTTTCTAAATCAGGATATGCCTTAACTTTTTATGTAAAGAAGATCTTTATAAATGTATTTGTGATTTGGAAAGATAGAAACATGTATATCTACAGATAATTAATAAGGTTACTTTTTAGTTATGGCTGTGAAAACTATGCTGTGTTCTTAAAAGACAAAGAAATAGACAATTAGTCTCTCACTGGGAAGAGATAAGAATACTGTCTTAATCTTTCAGCCCTGTGGACATGGTGTGGTTGGGCTGTTACAATCTTTAGGGCTAGCCTGAACCTCTTTGATTGGATGTGGGTCTCCCCACCCTTGGAAACACTGGGTGCTGCATAAGGCATTGGTCGTTTGTGTATCTGCACTGGGCATTTAAATGCAAACGTTCCTGTAAGATGTAATCTTCTTCCATATTTGAATTAGTGGAAAACCTTGGACAAGCTTTGCTTGCAATTCTTGTAATTAGCTTCTTAAACACGGTATTCTTCCCTTTGAATGAGCCCTGGAGACTTCATGTAACTGTTTCCATTGTGTTGATGACTGTCTGTGGTCACCATCAGGGAACAGCCCCCATGCCATCCATTTTGGTGTTCCCTATTGGAAATCTGTTCAGGAAATAAGACTAAGAATTAGGAACCTGGGGTCTCCTTAAGCAAAAAGGAAGAACATCACTACCTATTCTAAGTACTCTCCAGAATTAAAATAACACATACCCATTTACTTCCCTTGTGCATGGGGAGTTGCTGGGTTTATGGCACCCAGATCAGCAAGGCGAAGCCGTCTTCCTCTTCCGCACCGCCAGGAAGACGCTGCCCCCGAGCTCTGCAGGGCGGCCACCAGACGGTGGTGCATCAGTCAGTCCACCAGGCTTTTCCTCAGAGCTGCACCTACACAAAACTCCCGCTTAGAGAACGAGGACTTTCTTACTTCTGTGAAGGAACGTGAATTAAAGAACATGATGACCCAAACTCTTCACTGGGTCATTCAGGGTGGAAAAACTTAAGGAGGATCGGCATAGATAGTAACGAATGTACTAAATAATGATGCAAGACCCAGAAACTAAATTCATTTTGTTCTTAGCTAAAATTTGAATTTGTATTCATTTAAAATTCTTCTTGATGGTACCTTTGTTAAATGATTTTTCTGGACCCTTGTATCTCCTCCCTGTATCTTGTCATTTCCTAGTATTTTGACAATCTCAAATTAGATAAAATACTCTGTCCTCATTCAGATTTAATCTAACATGCAGTTTAACTACATACATATGTAACATATATACATGATATATGAAATAATATATTCTGGTTTTAGTAAGTGCGGTAAATTTGTGGCAGAATACTTAATAGGTTTTTCTGAAACTATTACTAAATTCAGATGTATGCAAATATATTGCTTTATTAGCATGTAAGAGCCAATATCATTTTACAATATATTTTTATAAAAGTATTTCAATCTTCATTTTGGAGTTCGAATGTTTTGCTTGCTTCGAGTTTAAATCTTGGTCAACTTAGATCTTTTTTTCTCAATATCAGGTAGCCACAATTTTATCTCCAAAACTAGCAGGAAAAGGCCAACATTTGTACCTTTGTGACTCCTGTTTCAGAAAGAGTTACATAGTTCTCCTCCCCAAGGAAACACAGTTGTTGGTAGTTTGTGAACGATAGAAAAGGAAGGGAGGAAAGAGGCCAGCACTGGCTCTGTGCTGGCTACAACCAGCCCTGTGCAGGGGTCCCAGCACGTTGCCACCGGTCTGGGCTCACGCAGGGCTCCACCTGGAGTGCCGGCTGTCTTCCTCCTGGTGTGGCTACAGTTTTCGTCACGTGCCGGACGCTGCATGCCACCAGCATCATTTCACCACTGTCTCAGATCCTTGTTCCTTTGCTCTGCATCTTAGTTCATTTCGCTTACCTCACTAATGACCTCACTGAATGATAAAAGCCCTATTTTCAAATAATTCACCTTCAATTAGAGGAGTGAGCAGATGACAACATAAAACATGCCAAATGCAAGGATACATTGCACTCTTTAAGAATCCAAGGGATGGCAGCTCTCCCAGCCAGCCGGCTGCAGGAAGGCAGTGCCCATTGGACTATATCCAAAAGGGAAATGATGAATGCACCCCATGAAAAACGGAGATTGATTGCACCCTGTGAAAATGCACCCCATGAAAAACGGGGGAGGATCATAGAGACAGAGAAGTGACTGCTATACCTATGGTACAAATCAAATGCATAGACCTGACAAAAGTATGAGGTGTCAAGCAATGACACACGTTGCTGGAGAATGCGATGATGGATTTTCACTCAGGTGGGCTTTCCTGTGGCTGTGAAGAAAACTTATCTCAGCAGCAGAGACTGAAGAGTCCCCCTGGCCATTTGGAGGCTTGTTTTAGGAATCTCCAAGTTGGCAATGGCTTCAACGGGGATGATGTCTTCTGAAGAGGAAAAGAAAGACAGACTGGTTAAAAATCTCAAAAGGAAAAATGGAAGGGCATTGAGTATATGCAGCCAAAGGCAAGTTGAGAAGCCAGGACAGGCGTAGGGGCCAAGGCGGAATGCCCAGAGAGGAAGTGCCCATCCATGGAAGGACGCACATCCGGGTCTGAAGACGTCAAGAGCTCATCAATGGGAGGACACCCATCCAGGTCTGAAGGTGTCAAGAGCTCATCAATGGGAGGGCACCCATCCAGGTCTGAAGGTGTCAAGAGCTCATCAATGGGAGGACACCCATCCAGGTCTGAAGGTGTCAAGAGCTCATCAACGAGAGAACATGTGTCCCAGTCTGAAGGTGTCAAGTTTGAAGTTGTGAAGATGGAGGTGACAGTGATGGATGGTGAATGGTGGAGGAGCCTGAAGCTTGGAGGAGGGGTCTAGGCCCCGTTTGTAAGTAATCACCAAATGGAGGAAGACAGACCCCAGCAAAGTGGGTAAGTGAATAGATCCCCTCAGGAGATGATTCCATAGGAGGAGGTCAAGGGACAAAGAAGATGAGGGGAGGAAGGCCAGTGGCCCATGCTTGCCCGAAGTCCAGGCAGTGGAGGTGCAAGGAAAGATGACCAATGAAGCTTGAGAAGAAAATGAGCAGTCCACAGTCAGTGGAAGCTCAGCCTTGGAGAATTCCCATTGGGAAAGGGAGGAGAGACAGATGGATAGAGCTAGGGTGGCATGTGCAGTCCAGGGGGGATTTTCTTTGGAGGCAGGTGAGAGAGAACTCAACAAACAGGCTAAAATCAGGGAGTCAGCAGGGAATGCAGTGCTGGTAATCGCTAAGTCAGCTTCAGAGCCAAGGGGCTGGACTTGCCAGGGCCAGGGGGAAGAGCCCAGGCCCCTGCAATGCAGACAGTGCACTTCCCTGATGGAGCTGCAGGAAGGGGTGGGCCCACTGGACACAGGGGCAGCTGTGACTGTGAGGTGGGCAGGAGTGTCAGTGCACAGCTGCCTGCTGGCTGCACCTTCCTCAATTACATAAACGACAAACTGATTTTATGAATGAGTGATGAGGCCAGGCACGGTGGCTCATGCCTGTAATCCCAGCACTTTTGGGTGGATCACGAGGTCAGGAGTTTGAAACCAGCCTGACCAACATGGTGAAACCCTGTCTCTACTAAACATACAAAAATTAGCCAGGCATGGTGGTGTGTGCCTGTAATCCCAGTTACTCAGGAGGCTGAGGCAGGAGAATTGTGTAAACCTGGGAGGCAGAGGTTGCAGTGAGCCGCGATTGTGCCACTGCACTCCAGCAGCCTGGGCAACAGAGCTAGACTCCGTCCCCCCACCGCTCCCCCGCAAAAAAAGAGTGATGAGCTCCTGTGCAGGGCTGAAGGAGGATGGAGGATCTTGGGACTTGAGACTTTGGGACTTTGGATTTAGCTTGAGAGCGATGGGTGAGCTAACCAAGCAAGGACATGGAAAGAATTAAGGATGGAATGGAGAGCTCACTGGCGTGGGTGAGTTTGTTCACGGTGGGCTTCGTCCAGGGCAGAGAGTCTGTGTGGCTCAGGGCATTCTCCAGTACCATTCGGCACCAGAGCAGACTGCGGAGGTGGGAGGAAACGCATGGCCCAGGAAGACGCCCCCACCACCCCTGTTGTGCTGCCGTGCTGCACCTTGGAATATGTCTCCTTCCATGGAAAAGGAGACTTTGCAGAAGTAATTAAGGCTGCTTATCAGTTGACCTTAAAATAAGGATTATCCTTGGTTATCAGGGTGGGCCCAGTGTAACCACACAGCCTCAAAAAGGTGGACAGAAAACAAAGAGAGATGCAGCAGAAGACGTCAGATTTGAGGTGTGCAGTGCATGGGACACTGGCTAAAAGGTGAAAAGGGCCTGACTGTGAGCCAGGGAATGAAGGTGGGATCTGGAAGCTCAAGAGGAACCACGCTGACCACAGTCCCACAACTGCATGGAAGCAAATTCCATAAATTTGGAATAAACAAGCCCAATGAGTTTGGAATAAACCCAGCAGTGAATTCTCCACCAAAACTTCAGATTAGAGTTCAAGCTGGCCAACACTGCCACTTTAGCTTTGAAACCCTGAGGGAAGAATCCAGCTACTCCATGCAGGACCTCTGACCTGACCTCTGACCCACAGCACTGCAAGGTAAAACATCTGTGTTGTGTTGAGTTGATAAATTTGCAGTGATTTTTTTTTTTTTTACAGCAGAAACAGAGAATGGACACAATACCCTTTGTGAAGGTGAGTGACTATTACATTAATCTAGTGTTGGAGTTTCTCTGTGTGGAGTTGAGAAACTGATAGAGGCAGGTGGGTTTGGGGTGCAGTTGAGTGTGATGAGGATAACCAACCTGTGGCCCAGGTTATGCAGGGAAAAGAGGTACGATAGCCTGGGGAGAACAAGAGCTGGATATCTCAGTGAGCTGAAGACAGGCTCCAGTGAGCTCGAGAGCATCTTTCTAAACACCTGCTTTCAGTAGCCCATTTCCCTAAAGCCAATTCCTATTTTAAAATAGTCCTTGACTCTTAATGTTCACCAAATCATATTTGTATTAATGATTTAGACACTCACACTTCCTCAATGTTTGCTTTCTGACCTGCAGTGTGCTTGCTGCTCCCCATGCTCACCTCCAGCCCAGCTGGTTGTGTAGGTAGAATGCCTGCTTCTAATTCTTCACTCATCCCTAAGAGTGTCATGAGTCTACATGATGGTGTGGGTGTCATAGATACAGAATGGATTTTAGGCTTGGTCATGTGATTTGATTTGTTTATTGAGATACTAGGAGACACGGTGCAAGCAGCGGCTTAAAATGTGTTTCCATGGTGGGGCTTGACTTCTTGAAATTCTGCCTTTGCCATGAACAGAAAATACTTGTGTAGCTGTTGCTCCCCTGCCACTGGCCCCAGGATGGGACTTGTGAAGCCCGACCACCCCACTTAAACGTCTGATGCGTGAGTGTAAAATAAACGCATGCTACTGAAATTCGTTTGTTTTGAAGCAAAAGCTCTCTAATAGTGAGAATATCTTATTGCCCTCTTTCCTTTTTACTTTAGCTCATGATGTCCCCTTCTTTCTCTCATACAGAAGATATTTTCTTTATTCCTCTTTAGCTCGAAAAATCTTACCCATTCTTCGTGTTACAAATCACCTCTTTATCACTGTCCTGAAAGCCATTTTAGCACTAAAATCCAAAGAAAATGCCTCTGACTGATATTTTGTTTCTCCCATAAAATTAATGCTTATGCATTATCTTATTTGGCCATTAGACTGATTCTATGGGATAAGCAGGATAGATAACATTAGATGCACTTGGTAAAATACACGAAATTTGGGGCTCAGAGAAGTTTAGTGACTAAATCTTACTGTAACAAGCAGTAAAGCACATGGATAGAGTCTGAATCCAGAACTCAGATTCCAAGTTCTGTGTACTCACAACACACTATGGACCGTCTCCAGACAAATCACAGACTCCTACAAGGCTCGGTCTAAATACACTTATTTCTCATAATATTCAGCACAGGGCTTTGCACAGAGCAGATGTTCGTTAGGTGCTTATTTGCTGAAATAACATGAACGAACATTTACTCAACTCAGCAGCATGTTTTCACCATCTCTGCTGAATGCGGGCTCCTCCATTCATGCTCCCGCCAGCTGAACCTCTGCTTCCTTCCTCCCGACAGAGTGTGCCCGCTGTCCCCGAGGAAGAGTTGCTCTGGCTTTCCACGAAATGGTATTATTACCCACAATGCAAGAGGTTGAAGGTTAGGTGGGTTTTGTCTACCTGCTTTCCATATGATAATAACTACTTAGATTAATCGTAATGAGTCACTATTACGTGCTGTCATTAATTTCCCATCTGAATTATCCGCACCCAGTGGGAGCTCAATAGATATTACCTGTTGGCTGACAGATGGACCAGCTGACTGATTATATATCTGTGAAACCTGAACTTGGGGAGCTCCAGAGACATTTTTTCTGTAATATTTGGGCTATGTTAGAAAAATAACTGATAAACACCACCAGTAGCACTGAATGGCGTCTGTATTTGTTGATATTTCACCTATTTGTGTTATTAAAATGGTGTATTTTGTCCTTGGTTGCTTTTGTTTACAGCTTCATTGAGATGTAGTTAATATCCTGTAACTCCCACCCTTTTGAAGTGTGCTGTTCAGTGGTCTTTAGTATATTCACAACTATTTAGTATATTCACACCTATAGTAATTTGCAACTATTACTGCTGATTTCAGAACATATCACATCTTAAAAAAACGACATTAACCATTTCTTTCTCTTTTTTTTTGAGATGGAGTTTCACTCTTGTTGCCCAGGCTGGAGTGCAATGGCATGATCTTGGTTCTCTGCAACCTGTGCCTCTGGGGTTCAAATGATTCTCCTGCCTCAGCCTCCAGAGTAGCTGGGATTACAGGTGTCCGCCACCATGCCCAGATAATTTTCTGTATGTTTTTTAGTAGAGATGGGGTTTCCCCATATTGGCCAGGCTGGTCTTGAACTCCTGACCTCAGGAGATCTGCCAGCCTTGGCCTCCCAAAGTGCTGGGATTACAGGCGTGAGCCACCACACCCTGCCGACATTAGCAATTTCTTAGCCATCCCTCTCTGTCTCCTCCTCCCCATTGCCCTTTGTCATCACTCATCTACTTTTTTCTTGTTATGGCTTCTGTATTCTGGACATTTCATATAAATGGAATCATACAACATGTGCTTTTGAGTCTAGTTTCTTTCATTCCACGTAATGTTTTCAAGGATCATCCATATTGCAGCACACATCGGCCATTCATCCCCTTTCACTGTGGATGGTATTACACAGTGTGATACACCAGCCTGTGTTTACATTCATCGGGTCATGGACATTTGGATGGTTTGCACTTTGGGCTGTTGTCAATAATGCTGCTGTAAATCTTCACGCACAAGCTTTTGTGTGGATGTATGCTTTCATTTCTCTCAGGTGCATGCCTAGAAGTACAATTGCTGGGGACATGGGAACACAGTGTTTAATATTTAGAGAGATGCAAACCATTTTCAAAGTAGCTGCACCATTTTACATTCCCACCAGCAATGCACGAAATGTTCTAAGTTACTTTTTCCATTTGCTTCATTGACTTCTTTTGACAATCAAATGTTCTGTGCGTTGAATATTCAACTAATTTAGCAGTCGCTTGCCTAAAAACAATGCTGGTGAAAATAGACCATGTAATTCTCGAACATCCCATTTGAACCTCATGGTGATGGTTAAATTTACAGACTTAGGACTACAGAATGGATGCATGGATGGCAGAGAGCAAGAGAACCTTTAAAATCCAGCACCTGCCTACTATTTGAGGTTCTGAATCTAATGCCCTTGAACTTCTGAAATAATTAACACTGTAGGTGGGCCGTGGGAGTCTGACTACAGGAAACGGCTTTCCCTTTATTTAGTAGTCACTGTTCCTGGAAAAAAAATGCCAAGAAAGGCCATCAAAGTCAATTTGGTGGGGCTTTTGAGGTTCCAGATACTACTTTTAAAACTTGACTAAATGGTCCTTTTGAATCACACTTCCCTGAGAATGCACAGGAGGTGACACTTTTTCAGGTATGACATCTACCATTATTTTTATATCATTGACTAAAAAATAAAAAGGGCTGGTAGCCATAACTACTGGGCACAAAAAGGGTAAAAGATCTTTAGGATCCCTTGGTAGATTCTTTGTTGGCAAATGTTCTGGCAAATATGCGAGTTGTAAGACCCTCCACCATATTTGGTATGTAAATTATATTTTTAGCTAATAACTTCTGTACATTCCTAAGAGTCAGAGTTTCACTTTCAACAGAAGTGGATACGTTTCACATGACAGGAGAAGTTTCATAGCAGCGTCAAATTCATATTAGTTCAGTAAGAAGAATTTTGACCATTGAGAGTAAAAAGAAGAGAGAAGATATGTGGACAAAAAGCATATTTTAACGCTGAAAACTCAAGAAGGAGTCACGCATCAGACATCCAAACATTCTTCAGGTGAGTCTACAGGCCTGACCCTCCACCTGGTTCAATTCCTGAAATTTAAGCCAATAAGAATCTAAATGGGCGATCATCCAGTGTAATTTCCTTTGCAAAAATTCTGAAGGATGCGATAACATTGGTAAAGTACATTGAGATCCGTCAGGGTCACGGTTTTCAGTGAGTAACAGGAAATGTTAGAATTGCTATGCTTGTAACTATTACTAATGCTATTCCCAACTTCCAGTTTGTCTTTCCTATGGAATGTCTTGCCTCTCCCCCCACTACCTTTCTGCCTCTTTTATTCATCTTTCTGTGAAGGACTTCCTGTGATGCGATTTAACGGAACAGAGATTTTGATAAACATCATGGAACTCCTTCATTAACATGGAATTTATGTAAAAAGGGTCTTCCTGAAATGACTGACCCAGTCTCCCACTTAATAGAATGCATCTTCTTTTTTCTTCTCTATTTTGGCAGGTACACAAAACACAAAAGAAACGAGTTTTGCTGTATTTCCGTGTCGCATGAAGCACTCATTTCTATTCCTCACAGCTAGCAGCATTTTCTGTTCAATTAAAGGGAGAACAGCAACTCACAAAGAAGGCAAAATTTCCTTCGAGAACTTGGAGAAGGAGCTTACAAATTGCTCCGTCAAGCCCCGCACCAGCCTTGACAGGTGCTTCTTTACTCAGAGTGGGGAGGAAGGTAAGATTTGATATAATACTTTCTTTAAAATCCTGAGTGAATAAAGTAGTCTTGAGAGAAAGTTTCCAGATATAGATTACCTATAAAAAGAATAAAAGGGATGAACATTGAAGATTTTTCATCGCCGTAAACAAATAATTTGTGATCGCTGTACACTCAAACCACAAATAGAACCAAGAATTAGAAGTGCCCCTAGCTGACCAGCATACGCGTATATCATTGGTCTGGTGTAATGAAGATTGCCTGATAAAGATCACAATATGACAGTTTTCCTTTTGCATTGGCTGCTGAACAGCCAGAAACGGTTTTCTGCGGCCGGCCAGCTATTGATCCAGCTCTCTCTTGTCAGTGATGCAGTTAATGGGAATTCCACAGGCAAATAAAAGCTACATTTTGTCTTCATTTTCATCTGAAATATGAGCTGGTCCTTTGTACTCTAGACAGTCATTTATTACTCATTTTCGTTTATTGATGTTTATGAGCTGAGGCATAAAATGATTCTCAAATGTAGTTTAATTGAGGCATCGGTTGACACTGTAACCATGATTACCGATACGCCATCAGCAGTGTGGAGGCCATGAATCAAGGTTTGCTTTTCATTGGTCTTGGAGGCAGCACACGGTAGAGAGTATCCTTAGAAAGCAACTGGGCTGGAGCTAAAGAAATATGTCGATTTATCTTCATAGGTAGCGAGAGGAAAAGGAGTCTCCCCAGTCCTCATCGGGCAGCCACATGGCGGCCAAGCGTTCCTGGGCACCTGGCATCCAACGGCTCGCTTTCCTAGGATGGGAACGTTCTTCTGAAATAGAATCCTTATTATACGTTTTTAAAATATTTTCAGCCTAATGATTAACCTTAAAAGTCACACGAGAAAGTGCTGCCAGACACAGCCAATACATAGCAAGATGGGGAGGCCCAGTCCTTCAATTCATTCGTAAAATGGTGAGAACAATCAATACGGGAGAAGTATTTTTTATATGCAGTTATTAACTCATAAGCTACAGTATATCTCATCTCATTTCGACAACAGCTGAGGTCTCCATCTCCCCCTGGAGACCCCTGCAGGTCCCATTATGAGAATCATAAATAATATGTGCTAATGAGATATGAATTGATTATGTTGGAAAAGCTGACATTTTCATCCATCATTCTAAATGATGTTTAACAATGGATTACCAGCCAGTAATTCCTCTGATATGAGATTAAATAAAATAGCCGGCTGTTTCAGCAGGCTAGCTCAAGGAGATGGCAATAAATCTGCTCAATTACTGTATTACCAATCCGTTTTTCACTGCTAAGGATATTATTATTTCATTTAGACTTGTTCATGCATCATAGATTATTTTATTTCAGGCAGTCAATGGGAGAAACCGCAGCGTTTTATTCACTGAGCCGAGGAGCAGCGGCTTTGCCCGAGTACAGTAAATGTCTCTCCGTGGGCCCCAAACGCCCCGAGGAGAGGCCACCCAGCTGCCCCTGGGCTGAATGGGCAACGCGCAAGACACATTTTAGAAAGAAGCATTTTGCTTTTAACCTAATTTTCTTCACTTATCTGAAAAGTCTCAACCGAAGGATACTGCCTAGGAAACTGATCGATTGAAACAAGATTATTAGATCCTCTAAGATGATTTGGTCTTCATCTCAATCCTGTAGTAGATTGAGAATTAGATCACAGGGACTATCCTTTGGCCTGGAAAATTAGATTAGCAGCCACTGCAATACAAAGGGTGGCCTTTCTCCCCTGTGCCCAACAAACAAACAACACACACACTCTATTGATGAGAAAAGTGGATTGGCAGGAAGCATTTCCCTGGCCCTCCCAGCATCGTTCACTGTTTCTGACAACCCTAATGAAGTTTTGTGACTGCATTCAGTGATTGTCTATGAGAGTAAAACAAAAGAGGGATGAATTATCCTAAAACTAAGAGTTCATCAATTCATTCCATCATTCATGCAATTTCCCATGTATTAGTTGACTAAGGAAGACAAGGTCCGCACCTGCCCAGGGCCAGCCCTGCTTTATGCTGTGGGAGATGAGAGAGCTGCACTTGCCAACAGCTCCACCAACACCTCACCTGGGCAACTTCAGGTCCTTGCTACCTGCCCTGGCCCCACGGCCTCACCTGTGCCAGCCTGAGATGTGGAGGAGCCTCTGATCGCTTCCCATGCATACAGATAGCAGGATCAGCCTCTTACCTCCTGCCGTGGGGGTTCACAGTGACACAGGCAAGACAAGCCACCTAGGACACCAATGCACACACAGTCAGAAGTGTGAGGGAGTCAATGTTACAGGCAAAAGACCTTTGATGGGAGCTGATGGTTAAATTCCTTTCTCTTCTTACTGTGGACAGATTTCTCTGAGGAGGCACTTTTATCAGCCTCACCAGGACTAGGTCCAGTGAGACTGAACACTCTGTAACTGGACCAGCAGAGGCCAGCATGGGGGATGCACACTCATATTACGCTCCTCCTCCCTTGCCTCACAACCCTCTCCTCTCCCTCATGTGTCCCAGGATTGCACCCCTGAAACAAGAAGTAGCCGCAGAGATTTTGGTCTGCCAATGGCTTCTGCAACTCGCAAGCTAAAGTGATGTGTGAGCCTGGCCTGCAGACCTCTGAGGTGGGTTGTGGAGCTGGGCAGTTCCATGGAGCACCTGTTGCAGGTGGTGATGCCCTCTCTGAGGATGGGGCAGGACCATTTCTAAGTCAGCAAAAAGTACAAGCAGGACACAAGGTGTCTGGATATATGGTAGCAGGTGGTTCTTGCATGGGATGAGTCACTGACAGCTGCAGGATAAGATTGTGGAATGAACTGACTGGTAATACATTTGAATGTCTTGGCAAGTGGAAGTGTTAGGCTCAGAGTAGTCCAATCCCACTCAGACGTTCTGTGCAAGCAAGAGATATTGAAGGAGAATGACAGCTCCCGCAACGGCAAGAGGACGATTCTGAATACCGGGGTCAGAACCTTCCCGCAGGCACAGCTGAGGGACTGCAGAGGGAGGGAGTGTGCAACCTTTTTACCTCCCTACTCAAAGGACAACCCTGGGGTCTTGACACCTGAGATGCGGCAGGTGAAGAATCTCCAATGCACAAATTCTTCTACGGCTTTTGAGTTAGAAGAAAAAACTCCCCTAAGATCCTGGCAACTTGTTTGGTTCCAGTGAGTGCATGAGTGACTGACAGGATTCTGTCTTGATTTTGTGTAGAAGAGCAATGTTACACTGTACATAAAATACTAAAAATGGGAAATGTTTATTGGCATCTATGATCAATTATTGCTCAAAATATTCACAATATGTATTTTAATTGTGATTTCACTTATGAGGAAAATGAGGATCAGAAAAAATATCCTGCTCCAAACTATTAAAGTCACACAGAGCAGAGCTGAAATTTATACCGCTTTTATTTTCCTCTTCCCTTTGTAAATTATTTGATATTATTTCAAGAAATGGAATTACACTTTCTAGCACCCAGTACTCTCTTACCCAGCTGCTTTTATATAAGGACTACTGTAAAACAAAATATTTCACAAGTAGGTGTATTTCTATCTACTGGTTGAAAAAATGTGTGAAAATTATGAAGAACGACAGCAAACTGTTAATACTTTTACAAATTAACATATATTTTATTAATCACAAAATTGCCACTATGTATTTGACATATCATAATAAATATCTATGGAAAACGTATATTTAGGTAGAAACAAACACATTCTCACTTAGATTTAGAAACCCACTTGCGAAATTCTTTATTGCTGACAGATTTGGAACAACCAATTTGGAACATTAGTTCTGCCAAGGTGTCCCTGTTGTATTTTTGCCTCTGATACCCTGTAATGCTCCCAGGGATGAAGGTGCTCCCAGGGATGAAGGTACTCCCAGTGGGCGGGAGGGGAGAGGTCTTGGAGGGGTGTTCACCCCCTGGGCTATGGCAGGCATTACACACAGACATAGTGTATATGTGGATATTGGGGCTTTGACGGTGTGGAAGTCTGTGTTGATTTATTAGTGGCCTTGAATCTTTATTCCTCTCTTTATTTACACCTTATGTGATACGATTTTGTGTTTTATTTCATGAAAAAGTCCAAGTCTATTTCCACTCTGTGAAATCTGGGCTGGCCTTGCAGGTTATTTGGCTAAATCTAGAAACAGCGGAATACGCGGTATCAAACCTTCAGATACTGTCATGGTGAATTTTGTGTCAACTTGGCTAGATCCTAGTGCTCCACCTTTGTTCAAACACCATTCTAGATGTTGCTGTTAAGCCATTTGTTAGATGTGATTAGCATTTAAAATCAGTAGACTGAGTAAAATAGATCATGCTCCATAATGTGAGAGGGCCTCGTTCAGTCAGTTGAAGGTGTTAAGAAAGAAACTGACCTGCCCGGGAGAGGAGGGAATTCTGCTTCTCACAGCCTTTGGACTCAAGGGAGTGATTACAATAGAGGGAACAGGGAAGGCCTCTCTAAGAGGTGGTGCATTTGGGATAAAACAGATAAGAAACAGTCAACCCTTCAAGGAGAGGAACTGCTTCTAGTCATTAGAAAATATTCTTTGAAGGTCCCCCAGAGAGAGCTCCATTTGTGCAGCTGTGGGAGCAGAAGGCTGCAGGCAGAGTTGCATCAACCACAAACCATGACTTTTTGCAGAGTCATGGAATTGGGATGGAACAGTAATTCTTACTGTATGTGAAAAGAATATTATGTGCGCAAATAAGTTTTGTGAATATTGGTTGAGACAATGCTAAATCGTTTTTCATTTTTAACTGTAGGCTTTTCAGAGCCCAATGGATATTATGAATGACCAAGGAGTAAGGGGTCTTATGAGACCATGGATCTACCTATTTTATAAATGAAACATGTTTTGTGGAGGTCCTAGAATTTGGAAATTGATGAACTAGGGCTCTTAAAGTGTTTTTCTGCTTGAGCTGGAGTAGAAGAAGGAAGAAGCATGTCTGAGTTTCAGGATAGGCAGATGTTTGGCAGAGAAAGATACACAAAGCTAGAGGAAAATACCCAGACTTTCCAGGAAGTTACGCACTCTTCTTTGACTTGTGTACGTTAAGAAGACCGTTGACAAACCTGATCAGGTGCAGAGGAAAGTCTGAGAGGTCATAGTTAAGGTTGATATGCTGTCGCTGGGTCCAATGTAGGTGCTCAGAGGGAGAAAGGTATCAGGAAATGGCACCAATATTTCATAAATAGGACACAGAGAACCCTGCTGCAAAACAAAAACATGTTCCAGCTTCATACTGATCTTTGCAAATGAAAGGAAAAGAGATGTAGGTTAAATAAAGTAATAATAAGATGAAACTGGGCATAGTGGCTCATGCCTGTAATCCCAGCACTTTGGGAGGCCAAGGCAGGTAGATTACCTGAGGTCAGGAGTTTGAGACCAGCCTGGTCAACAAGGTGAAACGTCGTCTCTACTAAAAATACAAAAATTAGCTGGGGGTGTTGGCGGGCACCTGTAATCCCAGTTACTTAGGAGGCTGAGGCAGGAGAATCGCTTGAACCCAGGAGGTGGAGGTTGTGGTGAGCTGAGATTGCACCACTGTACTCCAGCCTGGATGACAGAGCGAGACTCCATCTCAAAAAAAAAAAAAAAAAGAAAAAGAAATTTCCTTTGAGATGTCCGCATTCTGGATCTTCCTTATGTTGGAGAAGTTCTTTTCTTGTGCCAACTCAGACCTGGCCAGCTGCAAGTTCCCTGCCTACCTGGAGATGTCTTATGTGCTTCCTTTCATGGTCATCTGTGGAATTTTCTCGTCTTACTATGCAGTGTAATTCACCCTCTCGTGGCATAACAGAAATAAGTGATACATCCATTCAATGTCAAAATGTTCTCTTCAAATACTTAGAATCCTCCCTGAATCCATCAAAGGGATTTAAATACTTTTGATCAAAAAGATTTGCATAACCTTCTAATAGGAATATTACTTTAAGTCAACCATGAGGGAGAAGCTTCATCCACATTCAATGGCCTCACTATTCTCTTTTTTCAAGGCGCACTGTCAGACATTGGAGTTCGCCACAAGTAACTCTGTGACAAAACACGGAGGCATACCGCAGGAGGAGGGTGCCATTCTGCCTCCTCATTTACTGAAACACAGCTGGAAGCTTTTTGTGTCTGTGACTTTGGCTTCCCCCAAATGATGTCATTTTCTTATCCTCTTCCATGCTGTAGAGGTTATCCAACCAGCGGTGTCTCGCTCATCATAACAGAATGTTGGGAGAACAAAGAAACACCTCCTCTCCAATAAATAGGACTTCGGAGCAGGGAGCAAACTAATGTTGTCTCCCTCTATGCACCTCCCGACATGCACCAAAAATATTTTGTATTATTGGTAAAAAATTAAGAATTAATGAAAATAAGATGAATAATTTTTACCTAAATAATCCAAACGCAGTCATGTAATGTTGGTAGGTATAAAGAAAAAAGAAAAAAGCCTGAAGGGTATCCCACAGCTGCCTTGAGATATGGGAAATGTCTTGTTCTGTAAAATTTGTATCATAGTGGGTTAAAAAGGGGGTAAACAGGGCACTTGATTTATTTATATTGGGCTTTAGGCTCAAATAAGCATTATTTGCCTTCAGATAGTATGAAATTCTGTGCATGGAATGGGATAAAATAGCTTTAATTTAAATTGAGTGTGTATGGAGCACCTTAAGTATCAACAATTTATGATATGTCATTATCATTATACACATTTCATTAAGATAAGCAGAAATGTCAATAAACGTATCCTTTTACCCCCGAAAAGTCAACCTAAGAGACAAATTTACAAACAAAATGCATAGAAAGTTGCTTGTTCTAGGCAAATGGGAAAGATCCTTTGTCCTACAGGAAAACCTTGCACTCAAGGCCTACGGCATGTTTTGAAGTCTGTACATGGAGACCGTTATAGTTTCTAACCTTTTGCTCATCAGGAAGAACTCATCTCATTTTGGGACCTCTTCTCCCTTCTTGAGTCTAACTTAATAGTGCATAAGTGAGACATGATTAATCATATAAGTATTCTAGATTGAAGACAGCCTATTAGTTCTGGTAAGTGGGTTCACTATGACAGTGGAGAAAAGAGAGGAAAGTTTTGTAGCTATCGTTTAGTGAAATGAATATAGAAAGGAGATTTTTACCAAACTTGGGTTTCTGAATCCAAAGCATCAAATGAGTTTCTGTCATCATAGAAAGTTAAGGAGAAGTAGTAGTTAATGGAGTGGTTAGTCTCACAATGTTAATAAGTGTGATTCTTATTTCGGTGGTAGTAAATACTTTGTGTTAACCGTACACTAAGAGCCAGTATCCTAATCAGTTACAAGGCAATCTAACATGCAGCAATGAACTCAATGATAGACTACCTGAGTCAATGAAGAAAGAACCTTAATTTTCATACAGCTTTTCTCAGAGATATCTGTGCTAAATAATCAACAAATCATCACTTATGGAAATAAATGGATTTTGTTTTTTTTTTAAATTTTACTTTAAGTTCTGTGTGGATACATGTGCAGAATGTGCAGGTTTGTTACAAAGGTACACATGTGCCACGGTGGTTTGCTGCACCTATCAACCCATCACGTAGGTTTTAAACACCACATGCATTAGGTATTTGTCCTGATGCTCTCCCTCCCCTTCCCCGACAACCTGCAACAGGGCCCTGTGTGTGATGTTCCCCTCCCAGTGTCCATGTGTTCTCATTGTTCAACTCCCACTTATGAGTGAGAACATGTGGTGTTTGGTTTTCTGTTCCTGTGTTAGTTTGCTGAGAATGATGACTTCCAGCTTCATTCATGTCCCTACAAAGGACATGAACTCATCCTTTTTCATGGCTGCATAGTATTCCATGGTGTATATGTGCCACATTTTTTTAATACAGTCTATCACTGATGAGCATTTGGGTTGGTTCCAAGTCTTTGCTATTGTAAATAGTGCTGCAATAAACATACATGTTCATGTGTCTTTATAGAATGATTTATAATCCTTTGGATATATACCCAGTAATGGGACACATGTCTACAAATTATATCTGGGAATGTCTGGGCAAACACTAGCCCCACGCTCAAAGATTACCACATGTACAAATATAAAAATGGACACCATAGACCCGAATACATCATTTTACATTGTCACAGCACTTGAGAGGTTTAGTCTTTCAAATGTTGGAATAATACGATGATATTTATAATCAAATTAATGGATGATATTACTGAGTCCTTTTAATTTTGCACTATGAGGTAGTGATATGGTTTGGCTGTGTCCCCACCCAAATCTCATCTTGAATTGTAACTCCCACAATTCCCATGTGTTATGGGAGGAGCCTGGTGGGAGGTAATTAAATCATGGAGCAGGTCTTTCCCATGCTGATCTCATGACAGTGAATAAGTCTCACAAGATCTGATGGGTTTAAAAATAGGAGTTTCCCTGCACAAGCTCACCTTTCTTCACCTGCTGTCATCCATGTAAGACGTGCCTGGCTCCTCTTGCTTTTCACCATGATTGTGAGACCTCCCCAGCCACGTGGAACTGTAAGTCCAAGAAAGCTCTTTCTTTCATAAGTTGCCCAGTCTCGGGAATATCTTTATCAGCCAAGAAAGCTCTTTTTTTTTGTAAGTTGCCCAGTCTTGGGAATATCTTTATCAGCAGCATGAAAATGGACTGATACAGGTATTTATTGTTATTACCCATATTTTGAAGATTAAAATTACCTAGCAAAATTACTAAGCAAACATTAGCCATTTTGCAAAGTCACACCGTTACTAGGTGTTGGAGATAAGGTCGAAACTCAGGTCTCACTGACTCAAAAGTCTGCTGCTGAACAAGTGCTGACTGTAAATTGCTAGACCCAGGGAATTTCACTGTTTCCACTCAGTCTTATTCTCCAACTTTATCGTAATTCACCTCAAAATCAAATCGTTCAAATCAAAGCAAACCACAGAGAGTTCATTTGAAATCTTTTCAAATTGATTGTGGAAATCAATGCAGCCAAAGCGATTAAACACTGTGTGCCAGGTACCCTGCTAGGTGCTGAAGGAAAAGAGATAAAAGGTTAGGTGCCTAGCTTGGAAGAAATCAGCATAGAGGAAGAGCCATACCTGTGAAGAAGAAACCATCTCACCTGAGTGGGGATGGTCCCAACATGTTCCCAAGGGAGAAGGATGCTGGAGTGTTAGTCTCATCCCACCCTGGTGTGGGTGGCGATGGCTTTTCTGCCTCACATCAGTGGGGGTCAGCAAGGTGCAGAGGGGAGAGAGCCGAAGAGGAACGCTACAGACAAAAGGGGAATTATTTGTAAAGGGAAATTTTAGTGTATTCCAGAAATATCAATGTTCACCTATAAAGGAAACATATGTACATGCTGGGGTTAGCATCATTTCTTTGCACTGTTGAGGTGATTCTGGGAAGCAGGGAGATAATAAATATTAAATATCTTCTGTTGATTCCCTGGTCCGTTTCAAGTTACTATTGTATTGGGTATGAGGTTTAAATCAAAGTTCATGTTTTTGCCTACAGATGTCCAATTGCCCCAACACAACTTATTTAAAAGCTATTTCTCCTCCTTTGAATTGCTTATTTATATTTATCAAAAATCTGTTGGGCATATTTGCATGGGTCTATTTCTGGGTTCTCTGTCTGTTTCCTTGATCTGTGTGTTCATCCTTTGGCCACACAGTCTTGATTAATGCAGCTAGATAGTACACCCTACCATCAGAAGACTGACGCCTCTCCCTTCATTCTGCCTTTGCAAAATGCTTTGGACTATTCTAGGGCCTTTTTCTTTCTATATAAATGTTTGAATAAACTTGCATATATCTAAAAGTTACATTGCTTGGATTTTAATAGGAGTTGCATTACACTTATAGATTAATTTGGGGAGAATTGACATGTCTACTGTGTGGAAACTGCCAATCTAGGGACACAGTATTTCTTGCCATTTATTAAGGTCTTCTCTTATTAATATTTTTATCAGCATTATTTTTGTAATTTTTAGGGCAAAGATGCTGTCCGTGGTTTTATAGATTTATACTTAAGTACTTAATGTTCTTTGGAGTGCTTTTAGATAGAATCATGCTTTCAGTTTTGGTGTCCACATGTTCGTTGCTAGTATATAGAAATGCAATTGGTACTTTTGTGTTGAACTTGTATCTTCTAACCTCACTCAGCTCACTGTTAGTTCTAGAAGGTTAATTGCAAATTTCTTGAAATTTTTGTACATAGACAATTATATCTTATGCAAATTGAGTTGTATTTCTTTCTTTCCAATCTGTAGGCCATTTATTTATCTAGGCATATCATGCTGACTAAAGCCTCCAGTACTCTGTTGAGTAGCAGTGGTGAGAATTTATGTCATTGGCCTGTTCCTGATTTTAGAGGGAAAGCATTCGGTCTTCCATCTGTAAATATGATGTTCGCTGAAGGTTTTCTGTAGATCTTCTCTATTGGGCTGCAAAAGTTCCCTTCTATTTACAGTGTGCTGAATTTTGTTTCTAATCATGAATAAGTGTTGAATTTTATCAAATACATTCTTTTTCTGCATCACTTGCTATACTATTTTTTCTTCTTTAGGCTTCTGATAGATTGTGTTGATTTTCACGTATTGAACTAACCTTGAATGCTTAGGATGAGTCCCATTTATATGTGATAAATTATACCATACTTGTACATGGCTGGATTTAATCTGCTAATATTTTATTGAGGAGTTTTGTATCTAGGTTCATGAGACACATTTGTCTATGGGTTTTTTTTTGTATTATCTATCTATCTATCTAGATATTAACTCACATTTATATGTTTGGTAAAAATCTCCAGTAAAACCATATGGACATGAATATTTCTTTTCAGGAGGTCTTTAGTTACAAATCAATTTACTTCATGGTTACAGAACTATTCCTGTATCTGTTTCTCTTTGAGTGAGTTTTGGTAGTTTCTCGTTTGTAAAGTATTGTTCATTTCCTCCTAAGTTTTTGAACTTTAGAGGATCAAGTTAATACAAATCCCTAATCATTCTTTTAATGGCTACAAAATTGTGGTATTCTTTGTTCCATTCCTGATATTGTTAATTTGTGTCTTTTCTCTCTTTGTCAGTATTGCCAGAGTTTAATTGATTGCATTGATTGTTTTCCCAAAGAAACCGCTTTTTGTTTCAATGATGTTCTCTCTTCAATTTCATTAATTTCTCCTCTTCATTAATACCTTCCTTCTCCATGTTTGGATTCATTTCGTTCTCTTTTTCCAGTTGCTCGAGAAGGAACTTGGATTGTTCATGTAAAATCTCTTTTCTAATGTCAGCATTTAGTACTATAGGTTCCTTTCTCAGCACTGTCACAGCTGCATTATATGCCCTTGATATGTAGAGGTTTTGTTTTCATAACTCTGCAAAAATAGTTTGATGTATTTTTTAAATTTCTTTGAGTTTCCCTCTTTGGCCCATGGATTATTTAGAAGTGTGTGGTTTAGTTTCTTTGTATTTGAAGATGTTTCTGTTGACTTTTAGTTATTCATCAGCAGTTTGCTTTCACTGTTGATAGAGGACTATTCTGGATGATTTCAATTTTTAAAATTCATTAACATTTGTTTTATGTTTGAGGATATGGTCTATCCTGGGAAATGTTCCATGGGTGGTTAAAAAGAATGTGTATTCTCATTTTGTGGCAGAGTTTTCTGTAAATGTCAAATAGTTCCTTGTGATGGATGGCATTGTTTTTCCTTGTCTTGCTGATTTTTGGTCAAGTACTACATTTCTCTCAATTAATGAAAGTAGGATGTTGACGCTCCCAACTGTAAAAGTGGATTTATTTCTCTTTCATTTCTATCAGTTTTTTCTCTTCATGTATATGAAAGCTATGTTTTTTGGTGCATACAAATTTAGGATTGCCATGTTCCTTTTATCATTATGTAACAGCTGCCTTTCTTTGATACTAGTAATTTTCTTTGCTCTAGTGTCTATTTTTATCAGATATTAATATCATCACACCTTTAAAGTTTTTTGTGATGTAACTTTTTGCATTATTTTACATGTTTAAAGTGAGTTTCTATAGATAGCATATCATTGTTTCATGTTTTTTCTACTCAGCCAATCTGCCTTTTGAAGCATATTTAGGTCATTTACTCTTAAAGGAACTGTTGCAAAGTAGCAAAGTAATTGTCAAGTCATCAATTTGCCATTTTCATGTTTGTTTTCTGTGGGTGCTCTTAGTTTCCTGTTCCTCTGTTTCTTTGTCTCTTTTATTTCCTGTGGGATACTTGAACATTGTCTTTAGAATTCTGTGTTTTTGTTTCTTTTTTTTTTTTTTTAGAGGGAATCTTGCTCTGTCACTTAGGCTGGAGTGCAGTGGCGTGATCTTGGCTCACTGCAACCTCTGCCTCCTAGGTTCAAGCTATTCTCCTGCCTCAGCCTCCTGAGTAGCTGGAATTACAGGCATGCACCACCCTGCCCAGCTATTTGTGTGTGTGTGTGTGTGTGTGTGTGTGTGTGTGTGTTTTTAGTAGAGACACGGTTTCACCATGTTGGCCAGGCTGGTCTTGAACTCCTGACCTCAAGTGATCTGTCTGCCTTGGCCTCCCAAAGTTCTGGGATTACAGGCGTGCACCACTGCACCTGGTCTAGCATGACTATATTACCATAAACCGTTTTATTTGTTGTTGCTCTAGATATTACAATATATATGTATCTTATCTCAGCCCATTAGCATCAGTGTTTTCCCTTTTCAACTGAAGTACTGAAAACTTACTTCTAATTCAATCCCTTACCCTGCCTACTTTTTAAACTTAACTTTCTTAAAAGTTTCCTCTGTGTACATTGAGCACCATAGCTAATGGTGTTACAATTTGTGCTTTAACAGTGAAATATGATTAAGAAATTCATGAAGTGAAACATTGTTTATTATGTTAATTCCCATTTTTCTACATTTCATTGTCATTTTTGTTCCTTTATGACATTTATGGCGTTTGTCTGTTATTATTGACTTTCTATATATTTGTTTACCTTTAGCTATTAAGTGTAAGCTTTCTAGTGACAAGTTAGCTTAATTTGCCTTCAACTGGCAACATCTTACCTTTTGCTTCATTCCTGAAGGATAGTTTTGTTAGCTATAAAATTCTTTTCTTGGCCAGGCATGGTGGCTCATGCCTGAAATCCCAGCACTTTGGGAGGCCAAGACGGGTGGATCACCTGAGGTCGGGAGTTCGTGACCAGCCTGGTTAACGTGGCGAAACCCCGTTTCTACTAAAAACACACATGAAAAATTAGCTGGGCGTGGTTGTCTGCACCTGTAATCCCAGCTGCTTGGGAGGCTGAGGCCGGAGAATCATTTGTATCTGGGAGGCGGAGGTTGCAGTGAGCTGAGATCACGCCACTGCACTCCAGCTTGGGCAACAAGGGTAAAACTTGGTCTCAAAAAAAAAATTATTTTCTTTCAGTACCAGTAAAATGTTGTGATGCTTCTGGCTTCCATGGTTTCTGACGAGAAACTCATGTTTATTAAGATGGCCTTCCTTTACAAATAATGTCATTTCTCTATGGCTATTTTTTAAAGAGAGAGAGCTATATATATATATATATAGATCTTATATATATCTAAATATATATATATTTAGATTTTAGAACTTTAATTATAATGCATTTTGTTTGGGATTTCTTTAGATTCATACTCTTTGAAATTTGTTAAGTTTCTTGAATCTGTAGAGTTATGATTTTTGCCAAATTGGAGAAGTTTTCAGCCATTACATATTTATTATATAGGATTTACCAAAATTATATAATTATTTCTTCAAACACATCTGCAGTTTTACAATTTCTTCTCTCCTGGGATTTTGATGATACAAACACTAGAGCCTCTGCTATTGCCCCAAAAGTCCTTGACACTCTGTTCTCTCTCTTTTTTCAGGTTAATTTTTCTCCATTGTGCAAACTTTCATAATCTGTCTTCATGTTCACTGATTTTATCCTTTGTTATAGCCACTGTACTTTTTAGATAATCCAATGAATTTTTTATTTTGAATTTTATATTTTTCAGTTCTATAATTTCCATTCAGGTCTTTTAAAAATGTACAAAATGGTATGTATTTGTAGATATTTTTCTATCATTTAATTTGTTTTGAGAAAATTTATTATAATATATTTTTAAATCCTCGTTACAACAGTTCCAATATTTAATATATCTCAGTGTTGGAGGAAGAGAGGTCAGTTGATTTTCTTTTCTCATTCAGGTTATATTTTTGCTGTTTACTTATATCATGAGTGATTTTTCAAAAACCTTAATACTTAGATACTATCTCAGGAAACCCTTGGTTCTATTTAAATCTTCTATTTTTGCATGTACCCTATTTATGTATAGGATATGCATCCTGGCTTACTTTTGTAACATAATTTCAATGACAATTTAATTATATTTTGAGAGCCTTTTAAATGTGAAGCCCATTTCTTCTGCCTTCCTCTAGTCTTAAGGTCTTCAGTTGGTCTATTTTCCCACCACCTTTTAGGGGCCTTTTGTGGTTTTCTGTCAAGTTATTTGTTCCAAGCGTATTTAGTCATATTTAGAGGGAGGTGCAGGGAAAAGTGAGTCTGTGTCATCAAACCTTAGACTTTCTACTTTTAAGTCTAGTATGCTTCTCCTTCCCCTTGGAGATATTTTTGTATTAGAGATGAGCCATTTATCACCTTGCAAATGGTCCTCAACTTTAAGAAGAGAGACAGTGAGTTCAAAATGCTTATATTCTCCATTCCTCCACTGTAGGGTCAAAGGAGGGTGAGCCCGAAGCACGAACACAAGCTCAGGTCTGCCCTGCAATCCACATTCAAGGTGCCTGGAAATAAGAAACTAAAATTCAACACATAACCTCAAAGGAGAGATATAAGTGTTTGGGGAAGCCAAATGTTCCACACAAACCCATCATGCTTCACTTTTACATAATCGATGCTATTCTCCTTGGTAGAAAGGGTTGTAATTTTACCACATCATGAGAGTTAAAATATCTGCTTTTTAGCATTCTAAAGGCAACAGATTAAATCTAAAGGCAACAGATTAATCATATGAAGTAATAAAACTGAAACCACTATGAAGTAATCTCAGCTGGATGCTAAAAGTCAACATGTACAAATAAATAAAACTATATCAGTGGCAGAATTCTTGACTACTAAAATGCAGTCAATACTTGTGCAGTGAGTCTAACTGGCAATGATGCTCATAAACAACATTTGGATGGCAAGATCATTGAACATTTATTAAAGTATTCTGACTACCACAACAACTACTGCTGCATGTTCCTGAGAAAGTTTTTCACCACAGATGAAGTTTAATCACATTAGTTTTACTTTACTTTGATTATCATACAACTTACCCCAAGACCTGCGGACTTGTGAGCACTTGATTTATGGCGGATAAATCATGCCCACTGCCCCAGGGTCAAAGCTTCTTCATTCTCTTTTCCCGAGGTCAAGTGACACATGACAAAAAGGGTTAAGGGTCCCTCTGATGGCCTTCTTGTCTGGGGGTATAGTCAATTTTAGCCTGGAATCTATCAGAACTCATTCAAACACAGTGATTTTATTTTTTTAACAAAAGTAATTCTTGAGATTAGGAAGGAACACAGACATCTGGACCCCAATCACCTGAGAGAGAGACAACAAGAGGAAAAAGAAAACTCAAGGTCATAAACCCTCAAGTGACTTTGATTAGAAGTTAAGATAGACTTCAAAATTAAATACTGGTTATCCAGGCTTAAGAATATGGAAAACTTCATGAATATTACATGCTGTTAATTAAAATTATAAACAAGACTAGGTGACTTATTGTAGATCCACATATAAATGAACACATTTAATTTTTAATGTTATAATACTACTGTAAGACATATTACATATTCACATGGCTCATGATTTCATGTGCTATTCCAAGCATATGAATGTGCAGCTAGAAGGTAACAAGAAAAAAATAAACTTGAATTACATGTAAATAAAAATAAGGAGCAGAAATTAAGTGATAAACATGTGGATCAAAGTTCCTCTAAGAATTATTTCTTCCAAGTATTTTTTGAACTGAAGAGGAGCACTATTTAATTTTTATTGAAATTGTGTATATTTATTGCATACAGCATGAGGTTTTGATATACATAGACATAGTGAACAAATGACTGCAGTCAAGCTAATTGGCATATCCATTTCTTCACATATCACTTCATAGTTTCCATTCCTTTTTATTCTGAGAACATGTAAGATCTATTCTTTTAGCAAATTTCAAGTACATAATATGTGTGGGCCATCTAATATTTGTGAAAATTTCTATATTCTCAAGTTTGTCAAACCAATATTCACCTTTTATCTTAAAATCTGAAGATAATTTTTTACACCCAATTTAAACTGGCTTTAAAATTATGTAAATAATGTCCTTTTTCATTTAATGAACATCAGTGTTCCAGATTTTATACTTTTTATTTTGAAGCTGTAGCTTTGGGATAACCAAGGTTTTTAAAAACTTGAACTTCACACAGTACAATGTTCCCGCTTCAAAACTCTGAAGACTAGCACATCTAAAAAACGGAAAAAAATCTCAAAATTTTCCTTGCACTTGTAAGTCAGTATTCATCCATTGACCCTAGATCATTGAAGAGGTGCTGCCACTGAATTGCTCAGGCACTCCAGCCTAATTGAAACTCTGTTTATGTCCTCTGTCTATTAATTAATGTGGGTGAAACTAGACAAGTGAAGTGTACCAGCTGTAAGATTATGCAAGAAAACTACTCCTAGACCAGAGCACTGAAGAGAACACACAGGTTTGAACAATTTAGTCTGTCATACATGTGGTTCTGAATCTTCCCAGTGTATCGAAATGGAGCTTCACGTGGTAAATACTGGGATATACCCGATGTAAATTTGTCCCAGTGTAACGATGAATATAAAGCTTGAAAAAAGTCTTGTTTGAAAAATATACAGAAAATATAGGAAATCAGAAACACAGTTAAATCACAGCTGAGTCTTTTTTCATAGTGTGGATGCACCAGTTTCTCTAACCATTCACTTATTATAGCTACTTCAGCTGTTTCGAATTTTTAGCTGTTACTAGAAAAGCTGCTATATACATTTGTGTCTAAGATTTTGTGTGAACATAGATCTTTAATTCTCTGGGATATGTGCTCAGGAATATAATTGTTGGATCAGTTGATAGTTGCATGTTTAGTTTTCTTCTTTTAACTCCCATTTTTTTCTCCCTAATATCAGTGCAATTTCATATTCTCACCTGTGATGTCTGAGTGATCCGGTTTCTCCACATCTTCATGAGCATTTGGTGTTGTCTACTTATTTCAGCCATTCTGAAAAAATATGCAGTGGTACACTGTGACTTTAACAGGCATTCTCCTATTAACTAAAGATATTGAATGCCTTTTCATGTACTTATTTGCCATCTGTATATTTTCCTTGATGAAATGTCTCTTCCTGATTTTTGCCCAGATTGTAATTGGATTGTTTGCTTTCCAATCTACAAGCAGAGTATGTCACTAAATTACGTATCTTCTTTGATTTCTTTCATGAACATTTTTGCATTTTTCAGAATACAGATATTGTATATGTTTTGTTAGATTTATATCCAATTATTTTTTGAGTGATTGTAAATGGCCTTATATTTTAAATTTTGGTATCCATATATTCATAGATATTATACAGAAAATGTATTTTGCATGTTTATCTTGCATCCTGTGAACTCGCTCAACCTATGTATTAGTTCTGAAAAATTGTATGTATCGTTCTTAATAATTTGAGGTACGTAACCATGTGATGTGCAAATTGGAACAGTTTTCTTCCTTTCTGATCAGGATGACTGTTATTTCCTTTTATTGACTTATTGTACTGGATAGAACTTCCAGCATCATGTTGAACAAAAGTGATAGAAGTAAACATCCTTGCTTTGTTCCCTATTTTAGAGGGAAGGTATTAGATGTTTTGTCATTAAGTATAATGTTAGGTGCAAGTGTTTTGGAAATACTCTTTATCACGTCCATCTTTTTTCTGAGAGTTATATCATGAATAGATGTTCAATTTTGCTACATGCTTTTTGTTCATTAATTGATATGATCATGTGGTTTTCTTTAGCCTATTAATAAGTTAGATTATACTGATTGATTTTTCAAGACTGAACTTGCCTTGCACCCCTTGAATAAACCTCATGGAATCATGGTATATGATTTTTTATGTATTGTGGAATTCTAATTGGTAATCTTTTGTTAAGGATTTCTGCATCTATATTCACAAGCATTATTGATTATTAATCTCTAGTTTTATTTTCCTTTTCTGTATTGTCTGTCTATTTTGGTATCAGGATAATAGTAGCTTCATAAAATGAAATAAGAGTGCTCCTGTCTCCTCTATTTCTTGGATGAAATTACATAGAATTGAAATTAAATTCTTCTGTGAAACCATATTAGTCTGGAGAGTTCTCTTCCAAGTGTTTTTAAAGTTATTTTTCCTAATAATTATAGGACTATTCAAATAATTTCATATTGGGTGAGTTGAGGTACTCAGGTTTTTTTTAAGGAACTTATTCATGTCACCTAAGTGGGTGAATGTTTGTGTGTAGAGTTGCTCTTTGGAGTCAGTTATTATCTTTTTGATGTCTGTGTGATCTATAGTGATGTCTCTTATTTCCTCCTTGATGTTGGTAATTTGTGTCTTCTTTCTTTGTTTCTGTGTCAATATTATCAAGAAGAGTGCCAATTCTTTGACTTTTTCTCAAATAACCAGTGATTTTCTCTATTGTTTCTGTGTTTTTGATTTCATTGATTTCTGCCCTTGTCTTTATTACTCCTTTTCTTCTAATTTGCACTTGTTTTACTCTTCATTTTCTAGGCTCTTGAAGTGGAAATTTAGGCTATTTGATTTTTTCTCTCTGTCTTTAATGTAAGCATTCAATTCTGTAAATTTCTCTCTCAGCAATGTTTTAGCTTTGTCCCACAAATTTTGACTTTTGTTTCACTTTCATTAAGTTCAATATATTTTTTATTTTCCTTGAAACTCACTTTTTGACCCGTGGGTTATTTAGAAAGATGCTGTTTAATTTCCAAATGTTTGAAGATTTTACTGTTATCTATTATCAGTTTGATTTTACTGTGTCATGAACATACATTCTGTGCTCATACTCTGTATGATTTCAATTTTATAATTTGTTGACTTTAGTTTTCTGTCTACTCATTTTTATGTTTCATCTGTATAAGTAAATTGGAGAAATCTTCATCCCTATGTCCCTTTCTTTTCCTCCTTTTAATATATTTTTCTTGAATATTTCTTTGATGTAATGTAAGAACCATTTGATATGGTATTAAAGTTTTTGCCTCAACTGCCAGACATAATTTAAAAATCTCAAGAGGAAAATGAATATTTATCATTTATCCATATTTTTACTATTTTCTTTGTTTTTTATTTCTGGTGTTCCAAAATTCCTTCTTTTATCCTCTTTGTTTTTGTTTAGAGAACTATCTTTAGCTATTTTTTGTAGGGTAGGGATACTAACCATCCATCTCTCAGTTTTCCTTCAGCTGAGAATGTCTTGATTCTCCTCAATATTGGAACATACTTTCACTGGATATAGAATTCGATGTTGATAATTCTTTTCTTGCAGCATTTGAAAATGATGGCTTGCTGGTTTCTTATGAGAAATCCACTGTCACATGAATGTTTTCCCTCTGTGTGAGGTGTTAGTGCTCTTTCTTCCTGCACCTTTGAGTTTTTTTTCTTTGTACTGAATTTTCAGATGGTTTACTAAGATGTGTCTTAGCATAGATTTGTTTGTTTGTTTGGTTTGTTAAGCTGCTAGGGTTTTGCCCAGTTTCTTAAATTTGTTGTTCTATGCCTTTTACCAAATTTGTTAAATTTTGAGATACTTTTACTTCAAGTGTTGTTCAATCCTACCTTCTTTTTTCTCTTTCTGGGATTCTGATGACATAAATTTTAGATTTTTTTTGTTTGTGATAACACCATATGTCTTCAGATCCTTTTTTTTGTTTGTTTTCAACCTACTTTTCTCTCTATTGTTCAGTTTGAATACTTTTTATTGTTTTCTCTTCAGTTCACTGTTTGTTTGCTTTGTTTCCTCTGCTTTGCTCTTTAGAAAATCCATTGACTTTCATTTCTTTAATTAGACTTTTATAGTTTTTAGTTTTAAAATTTCTATTTGGTTCTTTTTATATCATTCACTTCTGGGCTGAGGTTTTCTTTTTTTTCATTTGTCTCAAGTATGTGCATAATTGCCCATTGCAGCATTTTTATGATGACTGCTTTAAAATCTGTGTCAGATAATTCTAACATCTTGGTATTCTTTGTATTGGCATCTACTGATGGCATTTTCATTCGGTTTTAAATCTTCCTGCCTCTTGGCATGACGAATGGGTTCTGATTAAATCCTGAACCCCTGCGTATTATGTTATGAGACTCTGGATCTTCTTCCAGGTGGGAATGGAAGCACAGTTTCCTTCTCTGCCTCCTTGACACCTGGAGGAGGCAGGAGTGCCTTGCTGCTGTTTTCCACACAGCTGCCAGTGGCACCTGCTTGGTGGGGATCTTCGTTGCCACTGGGTGACTGTAAAATTTCTGATTTCCCACTAGGCTTCTTCTGACAGGACCCCTGGCGTGTCACCGCCATCTAGGAGTGAAGGTTCTGGGCTCCCCTGGTCTGTCTGACCTGCCCCCCTTCACCTGGCAGGGATGTGAGATGCTGCTCTGCTTTTGGCTTTCTCCAACACTGCCAGGCAAAGGAATTGAGTTTCCTTTTTATGACCTGGTGAAGATGGACATCTTGGCTTTCCCTGGGCCATTGCTGGCAAAAGTAGAGGTCAGAATTGAGTATTTTCATGGTGTTTGGCTGAAGTGGGACTGTTATTTTCTAAACATTTCCTGTCTTGCTAGGTTGGCTTTTCCCTGGTCCTTTGTCTAGAGAAAACACACTTTTGTTAGGACTTGTGTGTGTATACGTGTGTGTGTGTATGTATGTGTGTATGTGGCTGTGTGTATATGTGTGTGTGTTTATGTGCGTATGTGCATGTGTATGTGTGTATGTGTTTGTGTATGCATGTCCATGCATGTGTGCATGTGTGTTTGTGTGCATACATATGTGTATGTGCACGAATGTTTTTATGCATGAGTGTGTGCATGTTCATGTGTCTGTGTGTGCGTGCATGTGTGTATGTGTATAGGTGTGTGCGTGTGTGTATTCAAGTGTGTATATGTGTTTACATGTGTATGTGGGTATGTGTATGTATGTCTGTGTGCATGTGCATGTGTGTATGTGTGTATATGCATGTGTGTGTGCATGTGCATGCCTGTGTGTATGTGTGCATGTATGTGTGTGTATGTGTGCATGTGTATGTGTGTATTCATGTGTGTATATGTGTGCATGTGTGTGTATGTGTGCATGTGTATGCCTGTGTGCATGTGCATGTGTGTATGTGTACATATGCATATGTGTGTGTGTGTGTATCTGCACTTTTTTAGTGCATCCAGGCGATTACTTCTCTAGAAACTCATCTGGTAAACATGTGGCAAAAAAGAGGCCCAGTCAACTCACTGCTGTGCTGCTCCTGCGCAAGGTTCTGTGGCCCTGTGATATGGTTTGGCTGTGTCCCCACCCAAATCTCATATGGTAGCTCGATAATTGCTGCGTGTTATGGGAGATACCTGGTGGGAGATAATTCAATCATGGGGACAGGTCTTTCCCATGCTGTTCTTGTGATAGTGAATAAGTCTCAATAGATTTAATGGCTTTAAAAACAGACATTTCCCTGCACAAGTTCTCTCTTTGCCTGCTGCCATACACATAAGATGTGACTTTGCTCCTCCTTGCCTTCTGCCATGATTCTGAGGTCTCCCCAGCCATGCGGAACTGTAAGTTCATTAAACCTTTTTCTTGTGTAAATTGCCCAGTTTCAGGTATGTCTTTCTCAGCAGCGTGAAAATGGATTGATACACCCTCTGCCCATCTACCTTCCTCCCTCCAACCTTGGAATCCTGTGTTTGGTTTGTATACAATGTTCACGGTGTTAAGTTGTCAGGGGAAAAAGAAAATATATCTCTTTTCTAGTTTTCATGAAGTGGAAGTCTTGATTGGTTACTTTTCAGTTTTAACTATTTCCTGATTCCTTTACCTTTGATGAGATTGATTGATGGCAAACAACCTGGTAGCATGAAAAAACACTATGTACAAAGTCAAAAAACAAAAGTGGGTCTTTGCTTTTCAACTTGCAAAGAAAACACTGAAGACATAATAATGAATACGCAGTAGAACGTAAGCATAAGTAGGCATCTGCCAGACTGGTGGTGTTGCGGAAAGACGGTGAGGTAGAAGAAGGGAACTAATGGCGATTAACAGTCTTTGACCTCACCGGGTTCCTGGAAGGCTGTGTGGTGATCAGTTAAAAATATATACAGTTGAATCACATTTTGTCTATTATGCCCATCAATTCCTACCTGTCTTTCCTCTGTCCAGCTTTTCAGGGTGAACTTCTCGTTAATAGCAGATGCAGTCTCATTACACTCAGAACCGAAAATATCCAACAAGGTATCATGAAAATCACTCCAGCCTAAACAATCCTGACTACTCCTCTAAAACTTTGGTAATGTCAGCAACGTGCTGTGCTTTATCTTAGTGCAACTCTCGCCTGCTCCCCAGCTAACATTTTGCTCCTTGAGAAACCAGGCTGTTTATTTTGTTCTTTCCCATCTAGGGTTTTGGTATATGCTAGATATTTTCTCTGCTGTTTATTTCAGGGAACTGCAAAGTTGGCTCAGAGTTGGGCTGGATCTGTCTTGCCCTGATTAGGTGACACTCAGCCCACATCCCCTCCATGTGTCTGCCCTGGTTCCTTTGGTTTTCACTCCACTTCCCTGGCTTTGAGCCACCGCCCCTCCCAGCATGCCCATGTTCTCACCTCTGCTAAGAGCAGGTGCTAATTACCCAGGTGGCTATCATTAAAGAAACTGTGGTGGAAATTTCTTTTTACCATATCAAACAAGGTAAATCATTTTACAGCTTTGCAAATCATTCCCTATTAAATTAATGTTGTAACCGTGCATGCCATAGTGGGACTTCATAAAGTGTGTGCCCATGATTATTTTGGTTAAAAGTCAAAGACGTGAATCCGGGGAGCTAAGAGAAGAGCCGCTGTCATGCTCTTGCGTCTCAGGGAATCTTCCTACTCAGTGACTCCCAGGACAGGCTGTGAGTTAGAGTTCCCCAGTAGGTTGTTTGAGAGCTGCTAATCTCCACTCCCTCCCAGAATGATCCAGTCATAATCTCTTACAGGTGGTGTCCGCGCAAAGGATGGGGCTCTCTCCATCAACTTAGAGACTGAAATTCAGGCATATTTCTGCACTCTGTAACATATCGGAGTGATTTGACATACAACTTAGCTTTTGATAGGACCTGATTTGACATTTCAAAATAACTGAAATAGAAAAATAGCTTGAATATATGTGTCCATAAGACACTTATTAAGAAATTATGTGGTTTCATAATTTAAACCCATTAACAAAACAATGCAATAGCAATGGTCTTATCCTTCCTCATGGAAATATCATGACACCCCTGTTTTATTGAGTCCTGGGTTTCTTTCCACTGGGGAATGCTTTGCCGCAATGTGGGGGTCCAGTTAGGTAGGGATGGCCTATCCTGAAGTCATCCTTGCCCTTCACATTTTGGTTCAAAAAAGTAGGCTGTCAAGGGAATTGTTGTAGAACTGGGTCTTCCATACCCTAAGAGTAGGCAGGTAGCTATTTCCTCCTTTGTGAGCCTGCAGTCTTACCACGTTGGTACTCTGAGAGAAGGTGCTTGGGCTGAATTTTGCAAAGAGAAAGTTGGCACCGTTACCAGAGATTTCGATCTCTAATATCACAGAGAACATAAATGAGTACCCGTGGCTCCATCCTATGTAAACTATGGCCCCTTTGCAGTTCCCTGAAATACATGAGGCCCCTGAGGTTGGACCTGCAGTCAATGGCCAGGCTACTCCTTGATCTTGCTGAGTAGTGGCTCAGAGTCAAATTTGTTTTGATTTATACAAATTAAATAATTATTCTCATATGTTTACACTGCCCATGCCTTATCTCCACTTTGTCTAAGACCTGCCTAACCAAGGAAGCTTTTGGGGTGAAATGTGAGGTCATGAGATGCTGACGTCCCCACACCCATTCCTGCAGCCCCCTTGTCTCCCTCGTCTCCTTGTGTGTTGTTGACCAGGACAGTGGTTCCATAGTCACTGCTAAGAACCCTGATCCAAGATTCCTGCCTCATCGAAAGGAATAGTGTCCCCTGATGAAGCTCCTAATAGCTCAAGGTCAGCTAAAGGATGGAGATGCTCCTGGTGTGTCTCTGTGGTCTCAGTTCCTGTGCACTGAGATGCGGTTTAGTGAGCTCACTTAGTCCCCCTGTGATAGTTAGAAGGGAACATCAACATTGAAGGTTAAAAACACCAACCGCTAGAGGTGGTACTGAACTTCTGCTAATGGTGGTTGATGTATTTGTTTCTTACACACAAATTGTAAAATCTCTATCTTCAGATTAATACATGGACACTAACAATGTCAAGTTTGCTATTTATAATTTAATTAAAAGATTTAGTATTTGAAAGTGTTATATTGATTCTAAATGTTTAAAGCTGTTGGAGGGCCTCGCCCTTTGTGTCTTTCCACTGGCGTTGGTGTGTGACCAACAATGGAGCCCAGAAGGCCCCCGGTGGAGATACAGACCACCGAGGGGCCCATTTGCTCACATTTGCAACTGGATGGGAAGAAAGGAGGCTCTCAAATGTCATCCAGAAAGAACCTTATTCCTTTGCTACCACTTCCTGTGCTTTTCATTAAAACCCAAAGTCTTTTTGCTCATCTATTTAAACAAAAAAGTAAACAGAAAATCTGGGCTCTGATTATAGTCTGGCTCCACCTTCTTCCAGCCTGTCCGTCACTCATTCTCACTTTGGGGTAGATTGGAAGTAAATTAAAGGTACACACTCACACACACAGAGAAAGGGGGTGGGGGGAACACAACTAAGTACACATGACCCAGTCTTTTTTTCTAAGCTCCTGTTTCTGTCAGTGAAAACACAGTAGCAGCTAGGGATGACAGCCACGTGTGTGCTTGACACCTGCTGTAAACTCCTGCCTTCCTTTACCGCTGTTTCTGTAAATACGCATGAATCATAGTTCTCTTGTGCCTTAAGCTGAGCAAGAGTTGCTTTTCTTGGAACCTGGCCAGCTGCTGATGGAAATCCACTTCCTGTGCAGAGATGGGCTGTTCCGCCCTCAGCATGGCCCGTGGCTCCATCCAAGGCACTTCTCCTTTGGGCATCCCCAGGGGTTCATTTTTCCTCTTGAGGAATTGGGAGACTGTCATTAGAAAAGTGGGAAAAATAGCAAGTATTGCAATAATCCAGGCTTCCTTATTCATTCAGTAATAATTGAACACCTGCCATGTGCAATACAATTCTGGAGTCTGGGAACACCTTACAGGGTACGCCACACAGACTTCCAGCTGCCGTGCTCACATTTCAGGAGTAGAAGGGCAGCTACAATTAATAAACATGTTATGGAGTCTGAGGACACCTTACAGGGTATGCCACACAGACTTCCAGCTGCCCTGTTCACATTTCAGGAGTAGAAGGGCAGCTACAGTTAATAAACATGTTATGTAAGGTACGTAAACTGTGTCAGAAAGTGAGAAGTAGCATGGAGAGAAGTTCATGTAGAACAAGATAAGAGAGATCAGGAGTTGATCAGGAAGCGGGAGCAGGTGTTTTAATAGTTGTGTTGAGGATGTAGGCCTGATTCTCTCCATCATTCCAGACCCAGGAAGAGCCTCATTTTGTCTAATTCTTCCCAAGTTGTTGATGAGGGTAGTGGGGTGAGGCAAATTCTCTTGTTCCATCTTGTTCCCACTATCGTTGGATTTCTCTTTTCTCCATTACTTCAACTTTATAGAATTAAACGCTACTCCCGAAAGGCTAATTGAAAGAGTAAATCTGTCCCAAAACGTAAAAAGGAATTCTCCTTTTCACATAGGTAATCCAGGGAGTGGACACAAATGGATCTTGGACATTTCTCTACTAGTATTTGAAATGTGTCCTAATGGAAAAGACCAAGTGTTTTCTCTTGAGAATGAATAAATGTCAGGTCCAAGGAGCTGGAAGTGTATGGGGCTGTTTATCACGTGGACAGTGCAGAAGTGGACCAGGAAGTGTCTCTCTGGATGGGCACCATGCAGCCCAGTGGGCCATGCTGTGCCTTTGTTGACCTTCTTCCTGGGATGGATGGTGACTGGGACGACCAGCCAACAATGACATCTGCTTGTGAACAAAGGCCGATTCAAACAATTGGCTGTAAACATTCAGAATGAGTTCTATAGATTTAACTCATTCTGGAAAGTTCCACAAGCAGAATTCGGAACGTTTATAGCTTTTTTATTCTGTTTTGTTCATTTTGCCATTATATTTTCCTTAAAGTTGATTATCTATGGGAAACTCCGAAGTGCAAATTATTTTTTAATCAAACTTTATATGCTTTTTCCTCTCATTTCTGGTCCTAACCCAGAACTTCACCCCTCAACTCTTGAATTTCGGAACAGCCTTCTTGAGGAACTATTTAAATTTACCTTCTAGTTTCATTTTGCATATTGTTGCAAGATAGTTCATGGGATTTAAAAAGTATACTTTTACTCCTTAAATGAGGATCTCTGTCTGCTTTCCTACTAGTTTTTGTGAAAGACATGTGAAGCCTTTCATACTTGTTCTGTAAGTTGCTATTCTTTAGTGTGTATGTTCCGTTATATTTACTGATCCATCTTAAATATGCTGTAATCATTTTCACTCAATATTTTTTACTATGTCCCTCTTTACTAGAATATGCCTCTTGATCTCCTGTACGTATTTTAATTCTACTCATTCTTACAAACCAAATTAAGCCTAACATATTTCATAAAGCTTTCTTTGACAATTTCAAAACCCATTGACTCATTTATGAAACTAATACTCACTGAATGTCTTTAAATGCCAGATATTATTGAGGTACTTGATTTAGAGCATCCAGTAAACCAAATAGAAACACTTGCCCTTGTGGGTAATTTTTTAACTTAGAAGAATGTACTGTTGTTCACAAATAAAACCATATTTTATATTTTATAAATATTAAACAGTTTTAAAATAAATATAGGTATGTATTTATAGTTTTGTCTCCATAGCATACAAGTTCTCCAAGTGCAATTATGCTTCAATTTGAAATAAATCATATGTATAGCCTACATACTTTCCAAGACAAAAGTTACTAAGTTAATTGCTTATTAATTCTAAGCTTTTTATATGCTCAAATTTAAAATTGGCTATAGTAGAACTTTCAAGCTCTTAGAAATGTAGAAGAGGAATTTACAATTCCTTTGGTTTACAGATGAGGAAAATGAAATCTTTCAACTTACTTACAATGTCAGCCAGTTTATATTGGCTACAATGCTAAATGTAAAGTTATGCCATTGAATCCTTTGTCTCTAAAATTTAAAGGTAATGCCCTTTAAAAATAAAACAACAAAATATGTTTAGAAATCGTGTAGAAATTGTGAACCCTAACCAATAAGTTGCAAACGAGGAGCAGGGAATTCTATAATATGCAAGTTTCAGGAAGGTGAAGATGTCTATTCTTGGGATATTATTACCACATTGAGAGTGTGTGCGTGCATGCATTTGTGTATGTGGAGTCTGAAAGTCTGAAAATTTTATTACACTCACTGTACTCACTCTGAAATGAAAATGTGTTGGTTGATAAAAACTGCTACGAAAAAAATTACTTCTGGAAAGGAGATTATCACAAAAATTATTTCCCAATGTGTTTGCCACACTATTTAGATAAGAAGGGATCCTGGCCTGGGGACTTTGGAATTTGGTCTCTGACAAGCGCATTCTCAAAGTATAACTGGATACATGGCATCTCTTCTCTCTCTTTTTTCATTGATCTCTAACCTTTTTTCATTGATCTCTAATAATAAAGTTATTAGTATAGATATCAAAAACAATGAGATAAAATTACACCATACAGTTTTTAGTGTTTATTTCAAAGTTGTGAGTTTCAGGTGATTTAAATGTTAAATTTTAACTACCTCCATTATCTATTATGAATATTTATTTGTTTTGTAATTATTCAAATATGTTAGTTTAAAAAATACTTATGTAACAAATTTCCTCTTAAAATTTGTTTCAAGCACTGAATTAGCTACTAAGTATACAAAGATTAACATAACAAAATCTCTGTTCCACTGACTTCATTATCTAGTAGGGAAAATACAAAAACAGATGTAAACAAAGAGATGTGTGGGATTACATAATTCTCTACATAGACACGCAAAGATGGTATGGTAAACTATTGTATTTCAGTGACCAGCAAGCATGAAGTAATGTGATATTCTATGCAATAAAATAGTGCACTGAGTGGTCCATACAGTTATCTGTTAACTAAAGCTTTGCAATTATGCTGATGCATACCATAAGTCTGAAAAATATGGATTTTTAAATAAAAAATCCCACTTGTAGAAATTTATCTTGGAGACATAATCAGTGATCTTTAAAATATACACATATATATTGAATCACAGCAATATTGAGAAAAACATAAAATCTATGACTCATCTAAGTATCTAAGTGGGATTGGTTTACTATATTAATTATGAACTCTTACGTGGTCATTAAAAATCATTTTATAGAAATATGTTGATTGATCTGTGAAAATGTTCCTGATATATTGCATGATTTTAAAAAGTTTATAAAATAGTATTTACCAATATTTTTAAAGAAAAAGTAGGTTATTCTTGCACTTTTCTCTTTCTAAGCATGTGTTATTCTTGAGTTGCAAAGTAAAATCACATGATCATATCAATTGATGCACAGAAAACATTCGAAAAATATCAACATCCATTTGTAATAAAAACTCTCAGAAGGAAGGAATAGAGGGAAAAGTGACAAACAATGTTTACAAAAAGCCTATAGCTAACATTCTACTTAATCAGAAGTTTCAATGTGCTCGCTTACAGTTAGGTAAAGGACAAGGATGTCCACTGTAACCACTGCTATTCAACATAGTACCAGCAGTTCTATCCATTGCAATAGGACAACAAAAATAAACCCTTTTTGCAGTTGTCATGATTATCTACTTTGAAAACTTCCAAAGATCTACACTAAAAGAAAATCTCTTAGAACCAATAAAGGAGTTTTGTAAGGTTGCAAGACACAAGATAAACATACAAAAATTATTTGCATTTCTATATTTAGCAGTGAGCATGAGGACATAAAGTTAAAAATACAATAACATTTAAAATCAGCCAAAAAAGAGAGAAATATGTGGCAATGATGTTTTTCACTTGCAAAAAAACACAAAATGTTTGGGTTTTCTTTCCTCACCCCACTGCCTGCCCCATCAACCAATTCTCTAATGCTAGCCAAATTTGTTTTAGTCAGTTAATGTTGCTATAAGAAAGTATAGATGGGTGGCTTATAGACAACAGAGACTTATTTCTCACAGTTCTGCAATCTGGAAGGCTGAAATCAGGGTGCCAACATAGTTGGGTTCTCTTGAGGGCCCTCTTTAAGATTGCAAACTGCTGACCTCTTGTTGTATCCTCACATGGTTGAAAGAGAAAAAGCTAGCTCTGGTCCTCTTCTTGTAAGGACACTAATATCATCACCAGGGTGCTACCCTCATGACCTAATCACTTCCAAAAGGCCCTATCTCCTAAGGCCCCCTTTTGGGGGTTGGGACTTGAACATATGGATTTTGGGCAACACGGGCATGCATTCCATGACAGTGGTTTACAATTCAGTTCAGTTCTGACTCTGCCTCCCTGTAGTTTGCATCAGGTCCCATGATTAAAGGTTCAGCCCTACAAGACTTACCCCACTGTAAGTCCCAGTCCTCCCATACTTCTGACTAAACATCTGTAAATGAAAGGTTCCCACAACCTTTCCCCTGGGTTTTATAATTTTGCTAGGAAGGCTCACAGGTCTCAAGAAAACAGTGTGTATGTGATTACAGATTTATTATAAAGAATAAACTCACAAACAGTCAAATGGAAGAGATGCATAGAGCAAGGTGTGGGGAGGGCCAAGAAGCTTCCATGCCCTCTCTGGACATGCCACCCTCCCGGCAACTTGATGTGGTCACCACTCTGGAAGTCCTTTGAACCCTCTTGTTTAGTTTTTTAATAGAGGTTCTATTACATAGGCATGATTAATTAAATCATTGGTTACTGGCAATTAACTCAGTCTCCTTTCCGCAGAGGTTCAATGTTGAAGCTAAAGTCTCAACCCTCTAATCACAACTTGGCCTTTTTGGTGACCTGCCCCCATCTTGAAGCTCTCTAGGGGCTCCCAGGCACCAGTACTCTAATTAGCATCCAAAAAAACTTTCTCTTATTACTCCAGAGATTCCAAAATTTTAAGAGCTATGTATAGAGAACTGAGTATAAAGAACAAGTACTTTAACAAAAGAGGCTTTTATCACTGAGGAAATTATAAGAGTTTTAGGAGCTGTGTACCAGGTACCAGGGAAAGAACCAAATATGTATTTTTTAGAATTATACCACAGTATCACAAGTATAAGCCCAATAAAAAGTACGTATAATTTGTATGCTGAAAATTAAAGGAAATAAATAAATGGAAGAACATTCTGTGTTCGTGGATTAGAAAATTCAAAATAGGAAAGGTCAATTCTTTCCAAATTGATACAGAAATTCAACAAAGTTCCTATCAAGATTTAAAAAATGTTCATAGATATAAATAATTTTTTTGAAGAAAATTTGTATGGAAAGACAGAGAAACTAGAGTAGCTAAAGCACTTTTGAAAAGTTCAGTAGGACCAGACAGATTAAAAAATTTCCATGCAAATAACTAACTGCCTTGAAGACAAAGTGTTGGTCAAAGAAGCTCTCTGGAGCAAATTCAGCAGCAGAGTCTTGGAAAGGGAGTGGTGGTCCCTTAGGGGCCACCATCCTAATTGCTACTTTCCATTTCTCTTCCTTTTTAAAAGTTTTTTCCACTTCTAGTTTTGTTTTATTTGAACTAGCTGTGTGTGGTTTTTGTTTAACTTCCTTTCTCCTGTAGTAATTTGGACGTTGTGGAATGTATAGTCTATTTTCATTTAGTTATAACCCTAGCTCCAAGCCCAAAATCATCATTTTGCTTGAATTGTTATGGTGGTCTCCTGAGTAGATTCTCAGCTTCCCCCTCCTTCCTAACAGTGTTCTCCGGGGAGTGGTCGAAGTCACCCTTGAAGGGCCGGCTTTCTGGTTATTCTGCGGTAGTTCAATGGCCATTTTTCTCTCCATTATTTCACTGTCTTCCGCTTCCAGTGCTGCTAACGAGAAGTCAGCTTCCGGTGGCATTCGCTCCTTTTCATATCTTTCCTTTGCCTTTTGCACTTGTAGCTTTACTAAAGTTTATCTCATTGTGGGTTGTTATTCATTTTTTCTGTTTGAGATCTGCTGGGTTTTGAGACTTGGTGTCTTTAATTCTAGAAATGGCTAAGTACCTCTTTACCTATTCCATTTTTACCAATTTGCTTGGGTTATTTTGATAGTCTTCAAAAATCATACTTTCTATGTTCTCTCTCTTTTTCAGAGATGTTTTTGAAAACAAAGAAATATATTTTATGGTGGGTACCTCATTAATTGAGTATCTGGTTTTGCTATTATTTTTCTGCTTATCTTAACACTCTGAGGCATAATTACTTTTGGGGTGTGTGTGTGTGTGCGTGTGTGTGTTATTATGAGCTTTTAATCACTGTGACATTACCTGTGGGATCTGTTTAATGTGTGTTCCTCCAGAAGATTTAGGAGAATACTAAACTATCATGGGATATGGCTTGCAGGTAGACACGGCCTTCTCCTTGCTTTCTTTCCATTCTTCTTTCCTCCTTCCTTCTCTCCCTTTTTCTTTTTCTTCTTTCTTTCCTTTCTTTTTTCCTTTCCCTCCCTACATCTTTCATTCTTTCTCTCAATCGTTCTTTCTTTTCTTCCCTCTTTCCTTCATTCCTTCTTTCTTTTTCTCTTCCTTCCATTTTTCTTTCCTTTCTTCCCTCCATCTTCCCTTTCTTCCTTCTTTTTCTTTCTTTTCTTCCATCTTTTCTTTCTTCCTTCCCTTTCTTTTTCCTTCCTTCCCTTCCACTTTCCTTCCTTCCCTTCCTTTTTCTTTCCATCCTTTCTTCTTTCCTTCTTTCTTCCTTCCCTCCTTCCTCTTTTTCCTCTTTACTTTTTTTTTCATTCTATTCCCACACCTAGGGATGGACTAAAACAGGAAAATATATTTCCCTCTTCTTCAGGACAGTTTTTCTTTTCTGCATTCACTGAGGGTTTTGGGTTTCAGGGGCCCTGGTTTTTTAGAAGAGTGTGAAATCTGACCTCTACTCCTGCTTGGGAAAGCAGCATTGGTCCTCGCTCTTACAACTTAGGCACAAAATTAATGCCACCAGGGCATGGTTAGAGGCCCCAGGAAGGGCCAGCTTCTGAGCTTTCTCCTTCTATTTGCATTTCTATTGTTTCTCGCCTGTAAAGATTTCACATTCTAGCCATTGATATACTCTTTTTAATTTCACACAAAATGTTTAGGCATTTCTAGATATATAACTCACTATAGTGCTGGCAAGGTGAGGGTCTCTCTACAGTCAACCATACTTCTGGCAAAAATGTCATATATTTTAACTTCTAGAAATCCAGTGAGAAATACAAATAGAGATGCTAGCTAGATAGTTAAGTATGCAAGTCCAGAGATCATCAGACAGACTTGGGTGGTGATACAAATTTTGATGGCCTAGGCTTGAAAGTACTAATTGGAACTGTGGGATGAATGATTGCATCTGAGGAGTGGATGCAGAGGAAGGATGGAAGTCGCCCAGGAGCACCAAGCTGCAGCGACCCACCTTTGGTGACCAAGCCAGCAGAAGTAACTGCAGGAAGTGGCTAGAGAAGGAGGGTATGATGTCAGGTGATTTAAGATAAGATGATCACTTAGAACAAAGGAACAATCAACTGTGTTGAATGCTGCTGAGAAGTCAGAGGTGGTGAGGAGTGAGTACTGTCCACTGGAATTACAGTCCACACAAATGTTATGGGGACCATGAGGGGACCTGCGTGCTGTGCTTGGTAAAGGCTGGACTCTGATGGACCAGGGGGTGAATGTCACATGAACATTAAGGAGAACATGAGGGGACACGTGTCCTGTGCCTGGGGAAGGCTGGGCTCTGGCAGGTCAGGCAGTGAAGATCATGGGAATAAATGTAGGTGATGAGGATTAAGCCACTTTTGAGTTTATTGTGGATTGAAGTGAGAAATTGAATGTGGTCTAGAAAGAACTATGCTTTTTGGGGAAGTTCCTTTTAGAATATAGGAGATTTTTTAAAAGCATTGATGAGAATTTATGGTTCACAGGTTCAAAGACACAGAGACCATAGTGAACGCCACAAGGTTCCTGAGTCTTTGGAGATGGATTTCACAGCACTGATCTTTTATTTATTTATTTATTTATTTATTTATTTATTTATTTATTTATTTATCGAGAGGGCGTCTCACTTTGTTGCCCAGGCTGGAGTGCAGTGGTGCAGTCTCGGTTCACTGCAACCTCCACCTCCCAGGTTCAAGTGATTCTCCTGTCTCGGCCTCCCAAGTAATGGGGATTACAGGCGCCCACCACCACACCTGGCTAATTTTTGTATTTTTAGTAGAGATGGCATTTCACCATGTTGGCCAGGCTGGTCTCCAACTCCTAGCCTCAAGTGATCTGCTCACCTTGGCCTCCGAAAGGGCTGGGATTACAGGCGTGAACCACTGTGCCTGGCCAACTGAAAGGGCTGGGATTACAGGCGTGAGCCACCGCGCCTGGCCAACTGGTCTTGGATTAAGTGGAGCCTCCCTCTTCTTCTTATGTAGAGGGGAGAGAAAGGGAGCGTTCAGATGGCGGCTGGAGTGTGCAGTAGTTCATATCTCATGGCTGCATCTTCTCTGTAAATTACAACTCAAGTCATTTTCTGAAGTTGAGGAAGAAGTAGAGACAATCAATGTTTGCTGAAAATTGAGAGGTTTTTAAGTTCTGTAGAGGGCAAGTTATATAAGTCAGCTGATCATAAGATCACACATTTATAGCAGTATCAATGAATTGCTGACATCTTGGAGCAATTCAGGTGCAGGCGTGGAGAAGGTGCACTGTTCCGTTCACCTAGGGTTCAGCATTTTCCGCAAGAAAATGTACGTCAAGGACAAATAGGCAAAGGAGTTTAGGGTACTATCACGTGAGTCATCAGAATGACAAGCAGGAATGTGAGCTGCGTGGAGCTGCTGGACAGGGAGACTGGAAAGGGTTATATGATCATGGACAGGAAGTGGGGACTCAGTCTCGGGAACTGTGTTGTTCTCATTCTTGTAACAGCCTTTTCAGACAGCCTTTCCTTTCCCAACAGATAGGTCATGTTTTCTGTCCGCAGCGCAACCACACGGAGGCTGAGTCCTTCACGCCCCCGTCAAGGCCCCACTGAGAGAGCAGCCCCAGGAGCTAGCTGGTGTCACTGGACCTGGCCTCCCAGGTTGGCCATCACAGGCTTCCGAGCAGGCCCGGTGGGAAGGTAGGCAACAGGTGGCCCAGGAGGCAGGCATGGCCCAGACAGGGCCACTGGGACTGCAAACCACACTGTCATTTTCTGTGAGGTTTGAATAGGAGATGCAGAAAAAAAGAAAGATGTCAGATGTGGAACTGAAAGGCCACGAGACTGAGTGTGTATGAGAAGACAAACACTAAACACATGGGAAACAAGGTGGGGGCTGTGCAGGGAGAGCCAGAGGGGTCACAGGGAGGGAGTGGGGGGAACACAACAGGCTGTGCAGGGAAAGCCAGAGGGGTCACAGGGAGGGAGTGGGGGGAACACAACAGGCTCTGCAGGGAGAGCTGGGGGGGGGTGGGGAGGGAGTGGGGGAAACACAACAAGCTGTGCAGGGAGAGCTTGGGGAGGGCATGGGGAGGGAGTAGGGGGAATACAGCAGGCTATGCACAGCGTGGGCGGACATGGGGAGGGAGTGGGGGAAATATAGCAGGTTGTGCAAAGTGTCAGGGGGGCATAGGGAGGGAGTGGGGGAAACACAACAGGCTGTGCAGGGAGAGCTGGGGGGGGGGGTGGGGGGGGAGGGGGGGAATACAGCAGGCTATGCAGATTGTGGGGGGCAGGAGGGAGTGGGGGGAATACAGTGGGCTATGCAGAGTGTGGGGGGTGTGGTGGGAGTGGGGGAAGCTCAGCTGCAGCAGAGGTGGCCTGGTGGGCATCAAACACCTGGCCCCAGAGTCCTCCCAGCGCCACATCCTGGGGTCCACACACTGGGAGGGTCCTGTTGCTGAGCTCCAGGGACCTCAGAGCTCCTTGCTGAGATTTCCACTTTTCTTAGTTCTACGAGAATTCTATAAATAAAACTAGTTTTTTTCTTTGAGTTATCTAAATGGGCCCCCATTCTCTTTAAAAAGTATACAACTAGATGGTGTTTCTACACGCTCCCTGGCACACAGCATGCCCTGTGTGCGTGCACCCTGCTATGGTTTGGAGGTGTCCTTTGAATCTCATGTTGAAACATGATCCCCAGTTTTGGAGGTGGGGCCAGGTGGGAGGTATTCGGTCATGGGGTTGCTGGAGGATCCCCCATGAAAGGCTTAACGCCCTTTCCTTGGTGATGAATGAGCTCTTGTTCAGTTAGTTCACACAGAACCTTGCTGTTGAAAAATCTGGGCCAGGTAGGAGGGCTCACAGCTGTAACCCTAACACCTTGGGGGACTGAAGCAGGCAGATCACCTGAGCTCAGGAGTTCAACAACAGCCTGGGCAACATAGTGAGACCCTGACTCTACCCAAAAATACCAGGCATGGTGGCATGTGACTGTGATCCCAGCTACTTGGGATTCTGAGGCAGGAGGATTGCCTGAGCCTGAGAGGTGGAGGTTGCAAAGAAAAAAAGCTTGACCCCCCACGACTTTCTCTCTTAGTTGACTCTCACTATGTGACTTGCTGGCTTCCTGTCACCTTCCACCATGACTGGAAGCTTCCCGAGGCCTCCCCAGAAGCCAAGCAGATGCCAGCACCATGCTTCCTGCACAGCCTGCAAAACCCTGAGCCAATGACACCTCTTCTCTCTATAAATTATCCAGCCTCAAGCACTTCTTTACAGCAACGCAGTAACAGACTGACGCACTCCATCTCTGCAGCTGGGCCCCAAGACCAGGCCAGGGAGGGCTGTGCCGATGCTTCCTGTTGCACTCAAGTACCTGTTGGTGAGAGATTTCATGCTCCAGGCAGATATAGAGAAATGGACACTCTGTGTCCGCAAAGGCTTTCAGCAAACTGTGGCACTGTGGCATGCGAGTAAACTTTGTAGGAAGTGTTCCTGTCTGCGGCAGCTTCAGTACCACCTTTTCCTGAATCTCTTCTCAAAAGACAGCCCCTTCAGAAAAGGACTTATGTTCAGAGATTAACTCATTAACTGTCCAGATATCACACATGGATATTTGATATTTTAGCATGAGATTGAGGCTGTTTAATAATGGGTTATTGCCTTGGAGTGACCTAAGTACATACTGTTCTCATGTGGATGATAGGCATGAAATGCCACATACTGTGTCTGATGTTTGCATACATGTAATTCTGAATTCTGGCTAGGAAAAAATAATACATCTCCTGTACTCTAACAGGGAAGCCTCACTGGTGACATGCCATGCTAAATTTTGGTCCTATGGCACCTGAAAATGTGTGCCTGGGCATCCGTTACTCTTTCTTTAATTGAAGCCAAGAAACACCACTGCCAGGGCTGTGCCAGAGCAGCAGAGACCAAGCAAACACCCCAATGTGGGGCCCACAGACCTATCGGCTTTTCACTTTTGTGGTTTTACTTGGTAGAAACAGTGTAGGCTGCTTGACCTTTTATTTTATTCCGAGACAAGACTTTCTAGGTCCCTAGAGAGAGGAACATTATCTACGCAAAAAGCCAAACAGAATTCAAGCAGGCGGGCAAGACCAGTCCTTCAAAATGCTGATTCATCCACAGGCAGCACCACCTTCCTGTTTAGAAGGGTGGAGGGTGATGGCCAAGGCCGGCCAGATCAGGCCACTGCATTGTGGGCTTTCTCTCACTCGCTGGGAGGCCGGGGGCTCAAGGTCAAGGTCAAGGCCGAGGTCAGGGAGCGGCCGTGCCGTTCCATCGCACTGCCTTTCAATCTCCCTGGTCGGTGGATAGAGATCTTCAGCTCTTAGCCCCACCGGTCTCTTCACTGCACAATCAACTGACAAGCACAAGTAATTTCCTGCTGTGATCCCTTCAGCGATATCCTGAAAAGAGAAGAAAATAAAAAGGGGGAAAAAACTGCATCAAACCAAAATATCCCTTAAGTGCACTGCCTAGAAAGAGAAAAGAGATTTTAGTTAACACATGTTAAATGCTTGCAGCTACCATTCCTTTCAAATTGGAAATTATTTATTTATTCTTTCTAATTCTCTAAAGCATTTGCTCCCCCAAATTGCACATGTGTGACCTATTACCTCTTTTCTGCTTTACTTTTATTGCTCAGAGAAGAAAAATGAATGCATGTTTTCCCTTTTTATTCAACTTAGAAATCTCTAGCCATTTAATATTGACTGACAAATTAATGAATGAAACTGGATAAATGAGTAAAAGGCCATTCTCTGTAACAGAGCTTTGAGCTTAGACTATGTGTTGAGCCACCCATTTTTTTCCCATTAAGTTGTACTTTCAGCTGGGATTTTGAGAGTGTGACATCAGAAGAAAAAATAGTTTATTTCTGTTTTTCCACCTTCCCCTTCTTACCATGGGCATTTGTGGTAGGGAATGAGGTGGCCTCCATATTTAAATTGTGGGTTTATTTAGAAAGCATGAACAATACCAGAGACTTTTTTTTTAATGTTGCCTCTGATTTTCCCTAACCTTACTGTGTAAGGTGCCACCTTCAAGATAATTTCGACCCCGGTGGTAGCACGAGTTTTTCTGAGTGTGCTGTGGAAAGCGTGCAGTGCAGCTGTGTGTGTTCTTCTGTGACACAATGAAGTAGGTACCTTATCCCTATTTAGTGACAATTAAACTGAGGCTTAGAGAGTTTAGGATAATTGCCCAACAGCACACTAGTTTTGGTTCTAGTCCACTACAAATATTTAATTCGTGTCTGATTTCATCACGTTCTAACTCTTACATGGTGAGTGTCCTTGCAGTCAGCCCTCACCCTGAAGTACGGAGTTCTGCGAGGCCAGTTTAACAAGAGACACTGGGGCACCTTATCCCCAACTACAGCCACCAAAAACCCAAGGCAATGAGAACATGAGACAAATACATCATCATGGGGGATTTTCATGCCATAGGCGTGGAAAATGAGGACGATTCCTACAACCTGAGCCTTTTCAGTAATTTACAAAACCACCACCACCACCACCACCACCACCTTCTGAAGACTGTGTTTATTTGCTGTTTTCTCTCATATGCTGTAGGATATCTATGTGTTTGAAGCCTCTAAAGTCAAGTTTTGCATACAGAAGAAAACAAAAGCAGCCACCATGTACTTACTGCACAGCTAGTTGGGACATCCTAGGTATGAATAATAACAAGAGCAAAGCCCACTGAAACCACAGGAAATGACAGGAGAAATGGGAGGACAGGACTCATGTGCTGGACAAAACCAAGGCTTACACAAGACGAGGGAATCCGCTGAGTCAAGTCTACAATACCCAATTCCCTAAAATGCTTTCAAAAATAAGGGCAATTCAGGGAGACAATAAAGACTTTGTGAAAAAAAATCTGTAGCATCAGTTTGTAACTCCCAGGATCTAGAAGGAAAAAAAAAAATATGTAGAACATAAAAAATGTCCAGACTGAGGTGCTTGAAGCATCAGAGACATTTCATCAATTAACACAATAATGAAATTTTATTTTTATGGACCATAAGATCTCATTTTTTTTACCATAATTTAAAAAACTATGATAAAAATGATAATACCATTTAAGAATATATACATATCTCAGAAAATCAAGCTATTATTGTCTGTGGGTTTTATAAAAAATACGATTGGTCTTATTTTTTATCTGATAATCACCTCTTTCCACAAGGCATGAATCAATGCAATATCAATGATAGAGCACAGATCTTATGGCCACTTGCTTGGAAGAAAACTAGAATATAATTATAAAAAAGCTAGAGCTGCTGTCAAAATTCTACTTTAGTTTGCAGAAAATTTAGAACTTTAAGCCTCTTTCTACATAGACTATATTGAGTGGTTCTTTGAATTAGAATATTCAATTCAGTTAATCAGTTTGCAAAAATTAAGGAGCGAGTGTGCCTCAGATGACCACTCACCCCCAACAGGCAAGGAAGCGAATGCCTGAATTATTAGTAAGTCCTTGAGGCCAAGCAGCCTACAGGTGGAATTTGAACCAGAGTTCCTGGCTTCCAGTTCAGAGAAATGTTGCCCACCCACCTGCCATTGGTTTAAAAGTGATTTGACGTGCTGGTTGTCTGCATTGGATCATTTTCTCGTTTACATGGAGATGGAGGCATATATTGGTCAGATATTTGTGGGGTGGAGCAGGACACTTTGATTGCTAACTAGAGAGTCAGATTCTACTGCACAAATTAGCAACAAAGAAGGAAAAGGCAGCCTAAAAATTCAGCTCTGAAAACAGAATTGAAATGTGGTCAAACAGCAGAGGGTTTTGTTTTTTTTTTTAATCTTGTTTTGGTTTTGTTTGTTTTTAATGAGTCCACTCTGATCTCCCGAATCTGTGTACCTTCTATTTTTGTCTTCATAAACGAGTCAACAATCTTCCCTTGTTTCTGACTAAACCAGATCCTTGACTGACAGTTTCTAAAGAACTTGAAAAGTTCCTTTGTTGAAACCATGTTGGGGGGTTGTGAATATGAATAAAGAAATTGCACAGAAGTAAAAATAGGGTCATTGATATTTCTCAGGAGGGCAGGGTGGTATTTCTGCCAATGGTCCCTGATTAGCGGGCTTCATTGTTACGCGTTTATTAACTCAGATGAAATCAATATATTCACCAAGACCCCAGGGTTTTCTTGGACATTGTTCCTCGAAGCACTATTGTGTTTATATCAGGGCAAAGTGGGGCATCTTCTAATGTAACATTCAGCCATGATGGATCAAATTACCTTTTATTTAAGAAAAATCAAAATTCCCCTTTTGGACATTTAGTGAATGACAGGCTTGACCTTTCCCGGTTTGTTTTCGAGTTCATTGTACTCAGGACCCTGCTGGCAATGGAAAATATATTTCCTTTTTCCTCTCACAACCTAATCTGACCTCCCTAGGATGAAATTGAGACAATACAAGTTCAGAAGGCTTCTGTTGTGCAATCCAGAATTCAGAATCTATCCTAAACCATACTCATGGGTATGATATCTAATGGGAATTTGTCTTATTATTTGTACGTGAACTTTATCGTTCACATTAAAATTATCATTATGCAACATTTTCATCATCAAATCTTTAAAAACATCAAATGTGTTACAATTCCAATTTTTAGAGTGAGATGAAATGTCTGCCACTTTCATTTTGTTTGCTGTTGGCTTTTTACCTTGAAAGACTTACTTTTATAGCGCTTTGACTCTGGTTTGTCATAGTATTACACAGAAGTATGGAAACTCTTTGATATGTATTCCACCCCTTGGTTTTAACATGCATTTGTTTTTACTGAGACTCTAATTTCACACAAGCTTTACTGTGCTCTTCCTCCTCATTCATACGCATGATGTTTTTCCCCACTAAGCTTCCAGCAGGTGTCATTGAGACACAAATTTCTTGGAGCTGTTTCCACACAGAATACTTTTTTGGGGCTTGATTATAGACAGACCCTTACAAAAAGATTTTGATGGAAAAAAATACAGAGGACTATCATTTTGCATATGAATTGGGGATAATATGCAATAATATATATTTTCAATCTTGGAATGGGCTGTAATCAACACAGTATGTACTTCCTTTCAGTTAGGCAATGTGTGACAGGTTCTCATGTAAATTTGTTGACACTGTAAATGGTAAATGTCAACAAATTCCAAATAAAGTCAGCCAAATAAGCTAGTGTAAGCAATGTAGCATACACAAATCAAAAGGTTGTTATTGTAAGGCTGAGGATATTGATGCTGTAGTGACTCACAAACATGCATCTGCTCTTGATGTGCCAATGGTTGGAAGCAGGGTGGGACATGTCATCTCCCCATTTTATCCGAACACTCAAGCCTGGAGAAGCTATTTGAGGTCACGTAAGTCAACTTCTGATTTTACAGATGAAGATAAAGATTCTAAATGGGATTGTGACTTAGCTCAGGCTTGACTCATTAGAAATGGGTCTGGAGCCAGAAACAGCTCTAATGATTCCGAATTCAATGTTTGTTCCAAAGCTCCAAAACACTCTTGGTGTGAAAATATAAAAATTAACAATGTAAGAAAGCAAAGTATAAAAACATCATGTGTAATACTAAAAATTGCTTTAACATATGGCAAATTTGTTCATTTTTAAACGATATTTGTGTTAATGTGGATGAGATTTATTTTGTGCAGTTTCCAAGTTGGAATTTTTATTTGAACCAAAATAAAAATCTATCAGAAGAGATTCACCAGCCCCTTTGGGGAAGGCTGAAGTGAACAGAGCACACAGGCACGTGGAAACAGCATTCCAAAGGCCTTACAAATGGTAACAGGAATGAATAAAATCTAGAGATACCAATAGAACTCAATATTTTTAAAAATTATGCTTGAAGTAACATTTCCTTACAAAGCTCTAACTTGGTAAAATAAGGCTTTCAATGTCCATATACATGGATAGAGTCATGCTTTGTAGGCATAGCAAGTCAAATTTTCAAGTATCATTTTTTCTCAGAGTACCAAGAGACGATGCAGCTTCAGCCCGATTCTCTTGGGACACTTGCTGTGGACACCTAACCACCATGCTGGAAGGAAGCTCAAGCTTCCCTGAGGAGAAGCTCATGTGGGAAGGAACTGACGGGCAGCACCACCGTGTATCTTAGGGGTGGATCCTCCAGCTTGAGTTGAGTAACCCCAGCTAATGCCGCAGGAAGCAGAGACGAACCTTCCCTACAGAGCCCTGTCCACTCTGGTTTTAGAGTCATTGGTGAATACACTTTATGTTCCTAAGCCCTGTTTTCATGGGTGGAATACCAAGTATTAGAAATATAAGTAATTTTCATATTTAAATGATAGAAAAAATATATATTATTTTTAAACACAAAATTTACTTCAGAAATAACTGGAAAAAAGAGAAAAAAATTCACACATTTGCAAACTTTGTTTTTCTTCCGCCTGTCAATAGCACTAATCATTACTTGTTTTTAACTGTCAGTATACCTATATAGATCTATTTATAGAGAGAAAAAATGTATATTATGGTCCCAAAATTTTACAGGATGAATAACTGAATTCTAAAAGAGTTAAAGTATAACTACAATTTGGACCAATCAATAATTTAGGGATATTTAATGTTACTAGTTAGTTTGTGCAATCTAATCAACTCCATATTTTTATGGACCTACCCCTGAAACCATTTCCATGATTTACAAATTCTAGAGAGAAAGTTTTCCATCTCATAAGACCATTTCAGCCCATGATAACTGTATGCATAATTCCATGTGGTCTCTCTGTCTGGACTCTTCTTAGAGTTATGATCCCAGTAGTTTGCTACTTGTTGCAAATGTAAATATTTTATGTCCTTTACTTTTGGAAACAACAAAGAGTTCTTCAGATGCAACAGTTTGGCCTGTCCTAAAGACAAGGGAGAATGTGAGGAAACAGGAGCAGTCCCGCTCCTGTGCTCAGTGGATTGGGAAGAAGAAGAAGAGTAAAGGCTGTGCTGACTGGTTTCTGGTCATTTTTATACACCACTCAATTCCTACGTGAACTGGGTTATGCCATTTGTAACGCAAATAAAATATAGCATTCATTCATGATTTACATGATACTAAATAAAACGAAAATTAGGCATGCAGAATTCCTAAATTCACCCATTCAATAAATATTTATTAAGCACTACTCTTATCAGGCAAGTCTCTGATCACCAAGGGTGTCATCCTTTTTTGTGTTTGTTTCTTTAGAGACCGGGTCTTGCTCTGTTGCTCAGGCCGGTCTCAAACTCCTGGGCTCAAGCGATCCTCCTGTTTCTGCCTCCGGAGTAGTTGGGACTACAGGTGCACACCATCATGCCCAGCTCGTAAAGGTATCATCCTGAAGAAGGCTGTGAGGTTCCTGCTTTCATGGAACTTACACTGTAGTAATTTTATTGGGAGGAGTTTTAGCCTTTAGAATTCATGCACAGCAAAGGGATGCTGTCCTTGAATAGGAGTTCTAGAATTCGCTCCATTGCCAATTTTCTTCTAATTAATACAAATCATTCATCAATGGAATTTATCATTTTTTCTGTTCCCTCATGTAACAGGGTGGTAGGTTTAATAAAAATAATTACTGTTAATATAGTTTAAGGTTTTCAGATAAGGTCTTAAGATAAAGCTTTCAGGTTTTTCTCTCTGACTTTGAGATTCCCTATCTGCTAATTTGCATGAGAGTTTTAAAATAATAATTAAATTCTGAAAATTCATCTTGCAATATGAACTATGGGTAATAGGTTTATGAATACAACAACAAATATTTTTGTTTGTTTG
>NC_044994.1:69816001-69836001 GCF_008728515.1 Papio anubis
CATAGTGAATTGTTTTCCAATGGTCTCCAAACAATTCAGATAGAACTCATTCATCAAATGAGGGATCCCGAAGCCCAGTGAGATTGTGCAAGAAAAACACTAAGTTGTGGTGGCCACCATGACACAAAAAATGAAGTAGAAACAAGAAACAGAGAGACAAAAAACAAGAATCAAGAAGAACCAGGGTCATCAGGGTTATCATGCAATGAGCTAAGCCAAGGTCCAAACAGGTTACACAGAGCTGGAGAGACAATGCCTGGTTTCCCCAAATCACTGTCCAGTAAATGCGAAGAGAGTGTCAACCTTTCCGGAATGGTGTAGTGCATGTCTGGCCTACATAGTAGGAAATTCAGATGGCAAATACTTTCTAGGACTCCTCCCTTCTGAAAATAGACCAGGTGGTGGCAGGGAAGCTGGGGGGTGGGGGGTGGGGAATTCTGGCAGAGGTAAAGGGGAATCTGTGAGGTTCAGTATTAGGGCTCTGCCACCATCCTAAGAGCCTGTGCTCTCTCAGCGTATGGAAATCTTCATGTAACCACAACAGCATAGGGACTAGAGATGTAGCCAGGTGACACTCAAAACACAAGCTCAGGAATAAACATATAATGAAGCAACTACGTGTCACACACACAAGGTTTTCTGATTTGTCTTTAATAATACCTCATTATTTTTCAATATAAGATTGATTTTTAGGAAATAGAGACTCAGATATTTTGGTCACCTTATGCAAGATATCTGGCAGAACCAGATTTTATAGGGAATGAAATATACTAAAGGTGTGGAGATTTGGCAGTGCTCAGGCTAGACAGGTTTTCACTAGATGTTTTACCCAGGACTCAAGCACAATTTGAGATGATTCCATGTTTTTTGTTCACCATTTCCCAATCACAACAGATATTGTGTCTTTGCTTGATATGTTGGATAGATATAGATACAGACATAGAGATATAGAAAGATATTGATACAGGTAAGGATAGATAGATAGATAGATAGATAGATAGATAGATAGATAGATATGGTTCAGGTATAGAACTAGAGAGGGAGAGGTAGATAAGGATACATAGAGATAGGGATGTGTATAGAGAGATACAAATAGGTTAGATAGAGTACACATAGAGATAGAGATGTTATAGATACATGTATCCCTGCAGATTCCCCGTCAGGAATTTGGGAATTCTTTAAATTCTAAGCTTATGTGAGTCTTCCCTACAGACTGTATATGATAAACTTTGTCTCCTACATAAAGGAAAAGAGATTGGCGAATCAACCAACTTCTTGCCCAATAAAGCTAATTCTAAGAAATTAACAGCAAGTGTATGATGTGTTTATATTCATAGAAAGATATGAGTTGGGGGGAGGAGAGAATGAGAGAGAGCCAGAGAGAGAACAGCTAGAATATATGGGTAGATGGATGTATTGACGTTAGATAAATGAATAGATGGATGAATTGGGGATAGTTTCATTTCAGACAAACTAAAGTACTAATGATTTCATGAACAGACCACACTCTTCCATTCATCCATTCCTTTTTATGTCAGAAATAGGTTATCTGCTTTCACCTCTGCTCGGTTCATCTAGGAATTCAGCTTTCAAGATTTTGTCTAACTGCCACCTGCTCTCAGAAGACCTTGGTCCTGCATGTTCCTTGGCCCCACTGAATGCCCTCTGTTCTGTGATCTCTTTTATAACATGTGTCCACAACACTGCAACTGTCTATTGTATCCGTCTCTCACTAGTCTGGAAGCAACCTGGGAGAACAAACTCTTTCTTATTCATCCACCCAGTGTTTGAAGGTAGAAGGGGCACAACAATGTTTATGAAAAGAAGTGGGGGGAAAGGGAGGGAAGTAAAATCCGTCTAGAACTTGATAGCACATAAAAACAAACATTTTACTTTTGTCATCTTTCTTTTTAGTTTTTGCCTATATAGATTTATCAAATATTCACCAAAATAGCACAATTAAATGCTATTGTCTATTTATTTATTTATCACTCTTTGTCATTTTAATATCTGTCTGTAGTCTACATGGTATTTGATCGAATCTTATTTATGTCCCAACCTTTGAATACATAGAATATTTCAAAAAATCAAGGAAATTCTTTATTATCTAGAACTTTTCGTTGTATTGAATGATTTCTTCAGGAAAAAGGCTCTCGAATTGTAGGAGGTAGAGTGTTGCAATAAAGACTACTTGCTTCAGAGTGATTTAGAACATAGGCTTTGGCTTTAGACGTACCTAGTGTCTGCATTTACTCGTTGTGTGATACTGAATAAGATAGTTAACCAATTGAAACCTCAATCTCCTCACCCTTATAATCAGAAGATTATTAGTACTAACCTCATAAGCTTGTGAAAATTAAATGAGATGATGCATGCAGCTAATTTACAGTCTCTATGCTTAGAAATTATACAGAAAATGTAGTTATTAATAAGAGAGTACTCTACAGTAGGACTCCACTGACTGCACCGCTGCCAGCCATAACCATGCAAAGCTGCCCATAATTTTGCCAGCCAGCATTATGGACTAGAAAGTGACTGTCTTGAAGTGATCTGCTCAGTGATGTGCCTTCCCGTTCATTGAAGATTGATGGCCCCCAACTTGGTTGACCGAAGAATTACACGACTTCATATCATGAACCAGAACCTTTCAGGGTGCTTCTAGGAATAGACAATTTTCAGAAAATACCTGATATTTCTGAAAATCAAATCAAATCTGGCCTCCTTGCTGCCTAAGCCAGGCACCTCCAATTTTTATTACATTTTTATTATTTTTATTACTTTTTTCAAAAAGGTATTTAAACACTGCTAATAACCACCGTAAGCAAATCCCGCCTGTGCTTGGCCTTCAATAATTCAGCACGTGCTCTTCCGCTTCGTAGCCCCTGAACTCTCAGAGCTGTCCTGTGAGTTCCTTGCTGCCCTCATTTGGCAGGTGAGAACTGAAGCCCAGCAGATAACACGACTTTGCCGTTACTAAGGTATAAAATGGCACATTCAAATCCCCTCGCCATGAGGCTTGAGAAGAAAATCGACACATGTACATGTGTTCATTGTATTGTGGAAGTCTGACATATTTAATTAACAATAAAAAATGATTTCACATACACGGGGTCACTTAATATGCCTTTACAACTCACTTTGAAAGGACAATATGCTCATTACAATGAGGACAAAACTATTTGGAAAATAATTTTGTTAAGATGGAGATGTTTCCCCAACAAGGAATGAAAACGTCTATAGCCAGTTGCATCATCAATGGGAAGAAGGTGAAGTCTACGGTGACTTCATAGCGTTCACTCTGCTTAAGTGAAATGTACTGTGCACCTGCTGTCCCTCACGTGGTTGAAATAACCATCGTTGCCAGGTGTTTCGGACACCTCAGAAACAGCGAGATTGTGGCCTTTCCAACCTTCCAACCACCAGCTCATGGGCACTTGGCTCACAGAGTCCTCTCCTGCCTTCCTGGGCTACCTCTCTTCTTCCTTGGCCTCCCTGGGTTACCTCCTATCCTAAGTTAGGTGCCACTGGCACCCTTGATTTTTCCTGCAGAATTTGCTTTTTTTCTTTTTGATGGAGTGCATTGGTGCAATCATGGGTCACTGCAGCCTCAAACTCCTAGGCTCAAGGGATCCTCCTGCCTTGGCCTCCCAAGTAGTTAGGACCACAGCTGCACCACCACAATGCCCAGCTGATTAAAAAAAAATGTTTTATAGGGATGGGGTCTCCCTGTGTTGCCCAGGCTGGTCACAAACTTTTAATATAAGCCATTTCTGACTCTATCTTGGGTTCATATAACTTGCCACCTTAGGACACATAAATATTACTTTAGCCTCGTGATTAGAGTAAACCCACGACTCCTGTTTTGGTCTCTGCTGCTAAATTGCCTTTGACTTTGAAAGGCTTTGGTGACAAATCTGCAAAACAAACAGGTTGTGCCAGACAGGATTGGATGTTCCTCCTAATTCTGACTTTCTGCGATTCCTGAAGTCATTCCTAAACAGAACCTTCATTCTAATTTTATTTTTAAAAAGGTAGCAAGAAAATCCTAGCAGCAACACTAGGAATGTCTTTTGAAAACATCTTGTCTGTGATCTCTTTAGATAGAGCACAGGCAGCCAAATTCCCTTCACAGTCAACACTGCGCTTCTGGGGGATGAGACATGCTGTTCAGAATGAAGTCCCTGAAGCCCCACAACCTTCTCCGGCTCCACAACACCACTGAATGTTTTTACTTGATTGTATTTACTAAAGCAGGCAAGTGAGGTACACAGTTTAGAACAATCTCCGACACTGAGGATTGAAACCTAAGAAGGCTTTCAGCCAACTCAATTTACTGGAAAAAAATCTATTGCCAAATACACCCAATATCTCCAGCATTTTGGTTTAGAGAGGCTTTATTGTGTTTGCTCATTCATTTATTTATTTATGAATTCATTTTTATTATCTAATTTTATGGTCTCAATTTCTCTGCTCTTATTTATTCATCCCTCCATCCTTTTTTGTAAATCATGATGCACACGTGCTGACAAAGCACTCGCTTTCTTGCCTAATTTTATAAACTGTTCAGCCGTGCCCTTATCCACTGTTTTCTTTTAATTATGTATTCTTGTTAACCTCCGTATGCATTCAAAGTTACAGATTGCCGTTGACACAGTATTAATTAAAGCATATAATTTATGACATTGGAGCTTGAAATTAATAAGTGACAATACAATTACATGGTTTGCCTAATTGTCCTTCAGTAATATAAAGATTGACATTTGAAGCAGCATTAGAAGCTAAAAGCACTCATAAACTCACAATAGCTTTGAAAGTAATCACAAGAGAATCTAAAGAAATCATTCCCATTTCCAGGGACAGAATACTGGGCAGTTAAGAGGAGGGCAATTATCTTTTCTCTTTTTATTAACAGTTTGAATCTATGGGGGAAAGTTCGCTCTATTAATTGAAAAGTAGCTTGTATTGTATTTAATTTGTGTTGCACAAAACTTTGAATAAATTGTGAACAAAGCCCCTCGTCTTTCGGTTGTCTTTAAGTTCATCTTTGTCACTTCTGTGTTACTTGCAATTTCCTTGTCCACGTTATTTTTTGTGTCTTCAGATGGAAGCAATGCTAAACATGTTTTTTGTTTTGTTTTTTTTTTTTTTTCTGACTGATCATTTGCAAATCTGGTGATTTGACATAGTGTCAGCATCCATTTAAAGTGCAGCTCACTTTCTAGAATATATCCTATGGCACCAAACTAAGTCATAACTTGTATTCATTTCCTGGTTCAAGGACAGCTTGCTCCAAAGTTCAGATGGTTTTCTGAAGGATGACACCCCCATCTAAACACTGCATTGACCCACATGGGTCAGAAAGTGGACTGTTCAGAAAAGCTGTTGAACACAGAGCCCGTGTGACAGCTGGGCCCATGGAAAAGGGCTCCTCAACACTGAGCTCACAGCATAAAATACACAATTATTTTTTCAAGTTTGACTTTGGAAATTGAGTAAGAGAGATAAAGGTTTCCTAACATTTTGAAAAGCATAATGTATTGTAAGAAAAAAAATTATTTACAGATCAACAAATGATGAACAAATACTTTGCATTAATATTTATTATACACAGAGTAAAATATATTCACAAAATACATCAAAACACATGTATATGTAGTGTGTATTATGTGTCTGTGTCTGTGTGTGCATCTGTACATGTGTGTATGTGTGTCTGTGTGTTTATGTGTGATTGTATATGTCTGTACTCTTGTGTGTCTGTGTGTTTGTGTTTGTACTCGTGTATGAGTCTGTATATATGTGTGTCTATGTGCATCAGTACTTGTACTTGTGTCTGTGTACATGTGTGTGTCTGTGTGTGTTTGTACTAGTGTGTGAGTCTGTATATATGCATGTCTGTGTGTGTATTTGTACTTGTACATGTGTCTGTGTCTATGTGTGTGTCTGTGTGTTTGTGTAAGTGTGCCTCTGTGCATTTGTACCTGCATATGTGTCTCTGTGCCTGCATTTGTGTGTGCATCTGTGTGTTTGTGTGTATGTGATGTGTGTGCGCACCCTGCAGTCTTGAAAGGTGTGCTGTTTTTGTGTGTGTCTGTGTGTACCTCTGTGTGTTTGTTTGTATGCAATGTGTGTGCATGCCCTGCAATCTTGGAAAGCTGTGCTGTATTTATGCGTGTGCTTGTGTGTGCCTCTGTGTGCTTGAGTATGACGGGTGTTCACACCCTGTGACCTTGGAAAGCTGTGCTGTATTTATGTGTGTGCTTGTGTGTGCCTCTGTGTGCTTGAGTATGACAGGTGTTCACACCCTGTGATCTTGGAAAGGTGCGCTATGTTGGCTCTGGAACTCAGAGGTGTGGCACTAATTACAGCAAACATTTTCTTGAACGTTTGAGATTTCCCTAAATACATTCAAGTGAACAACAATAAAGAAGCAGATAATCCTGGCCTGAATTCCAGAACCAGATGGCCCGGGTTCAAATTCCGATTCCACTGCTTCAGGGTGATCTTAGATAAAATCAAGTGTTAAATGTTCACCAAATAATTACCTAAGGGAAGGCTGGGTTCCACTTGAACTTATAAAGTTTTATCTTCTTTTGCTATCCAAGTTGATTTATGTACATTTATTAAATTGGTAATTAGGTCATTAACTATATGACATAGTGAATTTCATAGTGAATCTATGAAAATTATCTCTCACCTTTTGACTAGTTTGTGGATCTTTTTGATTTCCTGTTACACTAAAAAAGGAAGGAGTCACATGATTTTGCAGATGCTTGAGAAGAAAACAAATTATTCTGCTTTTTCAAATTTATTTTTTCTTGTTTAATACACTAATGCTATTCATGGATAAAAGACTTTAAAAATACTTACAAATTTACATTTGATATGATCTGCAAATATTCAAATATTTGCATATTTGATATGACCTTTCTGCAAATATTCAAATAATACATAAGAATGAACAAAAATGAAAATAAAAGTGGCAATTCCACCTCTGCATATTGAGCCAAGGGAAATGAAAACAAATGTTCAAAAAAAGACTACCATTCGGAAATTTAAAAAAAAAAGCCACTGATAACATCCAACAAAATGGATGAATCACAGAAACGTTAGTGTAGGTGAAAGTCCTTATGTAGAAGAAAAATACATACTGTTAGATTCCCTTCACACAAAATTCAATGCAGGCAAAGCTAATCTTTGATGAAAGAAATCCACACAGCATTTGCCTCTGTGAGAAGCAGCTGTCAACTGGGAGAGGCCCAGAGAGAAGTGGGGGCGACGGTGTGTTCTGGCCTTGACACCATTCGAGTTCCACAGCTGTCTGAGTTTGCCAAACTCAGCAAAGATGCGCTTCACGTTTGTGAATTTGTTGTATATAAATATCACCTCCAAAGAAATAGAAAGCCATAAGCATACGATGAAGTCTAGATAATGAGACACATGTTAGAATGTTTATGGAGAAGCGTAACAATAACTTCAAATGACTTTAAATGCTTCAAAAGTGAGATGGATTGATGGGTAGATAGGTGTTAAAGCAAACACAGTCAAATGTTAATGCACAATGTAGGTGGTGTGTGTATGGGAGATGACTATGTCTTTTTCAGTTTATTTTGCATTTTTTGAAAAGTAGTATAGAGAGGTATTTGAATAAAAATAGTGAATCTATGAAAATTACCTCTCACCTTTTTACTAGTTTATGGATCTTTTTGATTGCACATGATTGCAATAATTTGAGAAGAAAACAAATTATTCAGCTTTTTCAAATTTATTTTTCTTGTTTAATGCACTAATACTATTCATAGATAAAGGACTTTAAATATAGTTACACATTTACATTTGACATGATCCCAAGGTTTTCTTTCTCTGCCCAATGGATATTAAACTGTGCAAAGTTTTAGCTATCTTAAACCTCAACCAAAAGCAAAGGTCTCCTGGAAAAGTCTGAGAGTCTCATCTGTATAATGGAAAGTTATTCCATCTTTTCTGTTCTGTTCTATTAGATACCAAAAACATTTTAGTGTATAAGTCAAAATTAGATTTTCCTTTGTTAAACTACATCCCCAATTTTCCGAATTAGTCTGGGTTTCCAGTTCTTCTGGATGAAGGGGGCATCTGAGAAGGGGAGCATGCAGAGAAGGACATGAGAATGTGTTTTCTCCAACTCCTGTGGCAAAGGTTGGGACATTAGCTTTGCTCAGAGCAGGGCAGTGCCACAGATACTGAGGTTAAATGAAATCTGGTAGTTTAGTGAGAACTTACTTCCTACAATTTCAAATACAGAAAAGGACAAACATCAAATAAACAAGAAGCGCATGCCTTTCCTTCAAAATCCTTCAAAACACTCTCAGCATTGCTCCGTTGCCCATGGTAATCACGGAGACCTTACTGTGCTGGGTGAGGGGCGGGGTGGGCTGAAGCTCTGGGGACTGGTGTGCCTTTCAGCTGCTGACGAAGTACAAAGGGTGTGTGTGTATGTGTGTACATGTGTGTACCTGTGTATGGAAATGCATGGACACGTCTGCACTAAAATAAAAGGAATCCCTACCCTTCTCCTTTAATTTTTCTAAATCATTAAGGACATTAACACTTCCTGGAGTCTGCAGTACTGTCTTGTACGTTTGCAGTATGTTTAATGACACGTCCTCCCTCTCTTCCACATCCTTCAAATCCAAATGAATTGTATCCAACTAATTGAATCCAAAGTAGTTAAAATGAAAACAAACCATACACAAACTTGACTTTGCATTTTTTTTCTTTTTTGAATATTTGGTATCGAAATGGAGCTTAAGGCTGAATCATAATAAAGACGTTTAGACGTTTCTCTTCTTTGGGGGGTTAGTGAAGTGGGTGTTACTATTTTATTAATTGTGTGTTTATTATTTAAGGAATATAGTATGTGCCTTATTTTGTGTCTGGCTTGTTCTGCTATACTTGATGTTTGTGAAATTTATTCTTGTTCATGGACCAATAGTTTCTTCCACTTCATCGAGATTTAGTTTTCCACTTATAAATATATCCAAAGGGAAATTAGTATGATGTGCCTATGTGTGGTTTATTCTGCTTGACATTCATAGAACTATTTGAACATGGTTTAGTATTCCTTGTCACACTGGTAAAATTATCAGCCACTATCTCTTCAAACATTGCTTCTATCTCACTCTTCTCATCTTTTTGAGACTCCAATGTCATATTTATTATGACATTGGGTTATATTTATTATACATTGGGTTAAATAAGTTTTACATTTTCATCTTCATTTTCTGTGTTTTTTATTTATGTGCTTTAATTTTTTTATTGTAATATTTCATGTGTAAGGAGATATAAGCCCAAACAGGTAAAAGACTGTTTCATAAAAATTCATTTAAGTTTTCAAAATGTATTTCATCACTTCCAAATTATCCAGAGGTGTCATATCAACTCTTGCATTTCACAGATACCCTAGGATATCAGTGGAGGCTTATGTTTCTTCTTCTTTTCTTCCTCTATATCTTTTTCTATTTTTAAATTAAAATTGACATATAATTCACATAAACATAAAATGCATCTTTGTAAAGTGTATCATTCTGTGGTTTAGTATAGCCACGAGGTTGTAAAGCCATCTACTATCAAATCGCAAAGCATTTTCATCGTCCTAAAAGGAAACTCCACAATCTGCAGTAATACCCAATCCCACCTTCCACCAGCCCCTGGCAACTGCTAATCCACTCTCTGTTTTCATTAATTTACCTTTTCTAGGCATTTCATATGAATGGAATCATGCCATATGTGGCCTTCCATGTCTGTCTTCTTTCACTGAGAATATTTCCTGGGTTCATCCGTGTTGCAGCAGGTATCATAAATCATTCTTTTTATGACTGCATAATATTTCATTGCATGAATGCCAGGTATTGTTTATCCATGCATCCAATCGATTGATATGTGGCTTATTTTCATGCTTTTTCTATAAGGAATAAGATTGCTATGAAAATTCGAGTACAAGTTTTTGTACAAACAGGTTTTTGACTCTTTTGGGTACATATCTAGGAGTGGATTGTGGCGTCATATGGAAATTCTATATTAACTTTTTGAGAAACTGCCACGTTGTTTTCCACACTGGCTGAAGTGTTTTATATTCCTGCCAGCTGTACACATGAGAAGCCCAGTTCCTCTACATTCCCACAAACACTTAATTTTTTTTTGTTTTCATTATAGTCATCATTGTGGATGTGATGTGGTATCTAATCTTCGTTTTTATTTGTATTTCCCTAGTGATTAATGTTATTTAGCATCTTTTTGTGTGTTTATATATTTTCTTTAGAGAAATATCTAAGTTCTTTATTCACATTTTAATTGGGTTATTTGCTTTTTAATTGTTGAGTTGTAAGTGTTCTTTATATATTCTGGATACTAGGCCCTTATCAAATAAATTATTTGCTAGTATGTTTCTCATTCCATAAATTATCTTTCTATTTTCTTGAATGATGGGTCTTTTCATGCACAAGAGGTTTTTAATTCATTGAAGTCTAATCTAGCTATTTTTCCTTTGGTTTCTTGTGCTTGTGGTATCATATATAAGAAACTGTTCCCAAATCCAAGGTCATGTATATTTACACTTGTATTTCCTTCTAAGAGTTTTAAAGTTCTAGCTTTAAAACTTATGCTTGGGTGTTTGATCCCTTGTAGTGATTTTTTGTATAGGGTGTGAGGTAGGGGTCCAGGCTCATTCCTTTGCATGTGGATATCTAGTTGTCCCAGTACAATTTGCTGAAATGACAGTTGTTTCTTCATTAAATGGTCTTGGTGCTCTTGTCAAAATTCATATGTTCATAGATGTTAGAATTTGTTTCTGTGTTCTGCATTCTATCCCATTAGTCCATGTGTCTGTCTTTATACCAGTACAAAACTGTCTTGGTTAATGTAACTTTGTAGTAAGTTTTAAAATTGGGAAGTTGGAGATATCCAAATTTATTTCTAATTTTCAAGATTGTTTTGGTTGTTTGGGGTCTCTTGTATTTCCATATGACTTATAAAAACAGCTTAACCATATCTAAAAATATCAATGCTTAAATTTTGATAGGAATTGCACTGAATCTACGTATCTGTTTGGAGGGTGCTGCCTTCTAATCTATGATACAGGATGTCTTTCTATTTATTTAGATATTCTTTAATTTATTTCAACAATGTTTTGTAGTTTTCCTTTTTTTATTATACAGGCTTTGTAATTCTTTGGTTAAATTTTCTCTTAAAAATCTTATTATTTTATGCTATTGTAAATAATTATTTTATTTTCATTTTCAAGTTGTTCATTTCCAGTATATAGAAACACAACTGATGTTTGTATATTAACTTTGCATCCTGCAACTTTGCTGAACTGCTTTATTCATTCTGTTTTTGTAGATTCTTTAGAATTTTCTGTATATAAGATCATATCATCTATACATAAAGATAGCTTTACTTGGCCAGGCATGGTGGTGCACACCTGTAATCCCAGCATTTTGTGAATCTGAGGCAGGTGAATTGCTTGAGCCTAGGAGTTTGTGATCAGCCTGAGCAACATGGCAAAACCCTGTATCTACAAAAAATACAAGAATTAGCTGGACATGGTGGTACATGCCTGTAGTCCCAGCTACTCCAAAGGCTGAGGTAGGAGGAACACTTGACCTCATCAAGTCAAGGCTGCAGTGAGCTGCGATTGCACCACTGCACTCCAGCCTGGGTGACAGAGCAAGACTCTGTCTAAAATATCTATCTATCTATCTATCTATCTGACAAGTTTTACTTAATTCTTTCCAATCTGGATAGCTTTTATTTTATTTTCTGCCTAATTTTCCTAGCTAGAACCTCTAGTACAACATTAATTGGGGAGCAACAACAGACATCCTTGTCTTATTCCCCATTTGGGGAAAATGTTTCCTGTTTCTAATCATTAAATAGGATGTTAACTGGATTTTTCATAGATGTCCTCTATCATGTTGAGGAAGTTATCTTCTAGTTGATTGATAATTATTTGTAGTTTGTTTTATCATGAAAGAATGTTGAATGTTATCAAATGCTTTCTCTGCATCTATTGAGGTAATTATATATTTTTCCCATTATTCTAGTACTATGTTATGTTACATACCATATAAAATACATTGATTGATTTTCCTATGTTAAACTAATCTTGCATTTCTGCTACTATTTTGTTTAGAATTTTTGCATCTATGTTCATAGCAATATTGTTCTGTTTTCTTTTGAAGTATTTATCTGGTTTTGGTAACAAGACAATAACTGGCCTCATAGAATGACTTAAAAACAGTTCCTTCCACTTTTCATTTTTGGAAAAGTTTGAGAAGGATGGTGTTAATTTTTATTTAAAGATTTGATAAAATTTACCAGTGAAGCTATCTAGTCTTGATCTTTCTTTGTTTGAAGATTTTTGATTATTAATCAATATTTTTACTTGTTATAGGTGTCTTCAGATTTCTATTTTGAGTTAGTCTTGAAACTTTATGTGTTTATAGGAGCTTGGTATATCATCTAGGTAATCTAATTTGTTGTTGCAAAATGGTTCATTGCATTCCTTTGTAATAATTTTTACTTCTGCAAAAATCAGTAGTCATATTCCTTCTCCTTTCATTCTTGATTTTAGTAATTTGAGTCTTTGCTATTTTTTACATCATCCGTTTAGCTAAATGTTCATCAAGTTTATCTTTTCAAAGAAGCAACTTTGGTTTCATTGATCTTTATCTATTGTTTTTTCTATTCTCCATTTTTATTTTCTATGCTCTAATCTTTACGGCTCTTGTCTTTCTGCTTCTATTACATTTAGTTTGCTGTTCCTTTTCTAGTTTACCAAAGTTAAAGACTATTGATTTGAAATTATTCCTTTTTCATGTGGGCATTTACAGTTACAAATTTTCTTCTGAGCACTGCTTTTACTGCATCCCATAAGTTTCAGTATGTTGTGTTTTTGTTTTTGTTTATTTCAAAGTATTTTCTAATTTTTCTTGTGATTTATCCTGTGACCTATTAGTTATTGCGGACAGTATTTTTAAATGTCCAAGTGTTTGTGAATTTTCTTCGTTATTGATTTCCAATTTTATTCCATTGTGATTGGAGAGCATGCTTTGCAAGACACTAATATTTTAAAATTTCCTGAGCCTGGTTTTCTGGATGAGCATGTGGCCTATCTGGAGAAAGTTCTGTGTGCCCTTGAGAAGCCTGTGGGTCTTGCTCTTGTTGGGTGTTCTGGATTGTTCTCCAGATTTCTTTCTCCAACTAAAGTGAGATTTCTTGCTTTTGGAACAAAAGGCAGAAGAAATGTTTAAAGCGTTTTCGTGAGGTCAGTTTGGTGAATAAGATGGAAGGAGGCAGCCCCATCTGCTGAACTTGTGGGTGCAGCCATGTGCTCCTTTGGTCCAAGGATCAAGCTTCGCTCTGAGATAATTTTCAATTCTGGTCCCCGTGTCTTCCCTGTCGGGTACCAATTAGTCCCATAAACTCGACTCTTTGCAACTCCCTCACAGTCCCTTAGTGTCTACCTTCCTGTGCTTCCCTGATTTTCTCTTGTTGGTGACCATCAGAAGGGCACTCTGGCAACACCAAAGACCCTGGCTGCTACAATGACAACAGTGAGGCCGATTGTCAAGAGTTTGATCCATGGGGTAAGGGATGGTGCATTTCATCCACTTAGAAAGAAGCATCTTAGTGACCATCAGGGGCTCTCGCCTCATGTGCACATGGAGGCTGCTGAAGCTCTGCAACAGTGATTCCTCCTCAACCCCCTCTGACACAATAGCTGGTATTGCCATGTCTGCCTCTAGGAAGGGTTTTTTGTGATGTGCTCTGTCATTGCTCAATCTGGAGAGAAGCTGTCCTGCAGCTGAGTGGCCACACACTTGGACATGTAGCTAGGAGAAGCTGCAAAAGTGCTGCTGCGTCTCAGCAATTGAGCAACAAGTGCAAGGCAAGTTCCCTCGTGTAGACATAATGCTGAGTGTGGAATAGCCCAGGCCTCCCTTGTCCAGGTGGCACATGCCCATCCCAACTATCCTCAGTACCCTGACTTCTGGTTGCATGCTAGGCATTCTAGTCCTCCACTCCCCACCCCTACTGATCACAGCAGACCTGCACAGGCTGCCTCTGTCCAAGAGAGAGATTCCCTAGACTCTGCATCCCCTGGCTCTGCCCCCTTGGGCCCTCTCTGGTGAGTTTTTGTCAGGTTCTGATAGCCCTGACTGCACTGCCTTCTCCTCAGCAATGTCAGCTTGTTTATGGGACCCATGCAGCTCTGAGTGGTGTAGGTGAGTGCAAGGGACAGAAACTGCATAGGGTGGAGGAAAATCCAGAGGGCCCTGTGTGGGAGTCAGTGCCTGGCTTCCAGGGTGAGCATTTCCAAACATAAATTGTCACTAAGGCCTTTTTGTCTCTATTTTTTTCTTCTTTATTTCTACAAATAATATTTGGAAGACATTAAAAAGTATATGAATATATGTATAGTTGCATGATTATAATAGTAACCCTTTATAATAGTACTCCTTTTAAACAGTAATAATTATTCGATAACCTATTTGCCTCCTTTCTAGACACTGCCTGCCTTTGGACTTTCAGGGAGGACAGACAAACTTCTACCTTGTGTAAGGGACAATGTTGGTTTCCTCCTCACCACGCTCAGCCCACTGTGCTAAGTACATGTTTCACATGAATTAAGTCCTTGCTTCAGTACCTTGCAACGCTGTGTCTTGGCTGCAAACATGCAGATCTGATAGAATGTTTATATATAGATTATTTGTGCAGGATCCTTTCATTTCATTAGGCCTTCAGGTTTTCTTTTTCTCATTTCCATTTAGTCCTCTCTTCCTATCCTCTTCTTTGTCATCAATTTCCAATAAAACTTTTTACAAAAACAAGCCTGAAAGCCACCACTGGCAAATTCAATTTTTTAACATGTTGATTAAACTATTACTTATGTTGATTACTGAAGGTCTTTGGCCATCCCTTAAATGCTGTACTCCCATCCCCTGCAGCCCAGCCTGGTGTTGGGATGAATCGTCAGGGGCCATCCCTAGATGCTGATGTTTTGATGGTGAGTGTCAGGGATTATCCTGACCACACCCTCATCCCTTCCTCGCATTCCTTCCCTTTACAGTCTCCCCACCCTAGCACCCTAGCTCCCTTTCTCTTGGTTCAAGAAAGACATTGGGCATCACTGTTCTAGAACAGTTCACCTAGATTAGTTTCTAAGTCAGGAAATATTCCAAACCACATCTTTGGTTTGCAGGGTCATAAAGCAGTGATAAAGCAATTCAGTGCTTTCTGCTATTAGCAAAAAGGCTTAATTTACGGATTCAGAGTCTTTATTAAAACCCATTGTAGTGAAAATGATGGACAAGTGTCCTCTCATGGAATTCCCAAAAACATGTTGATGCTTTTCAAAGCAAGTGGAATGTTAACTTAACACAAGAAACATCCTGGGAATGAAACTGTAAACTCAGTACAATAAACAAAAAATGCATCTAGATGGAAAGATTCCGAAGTTAAGAACTGAGCTTTGAGGACTGTGGAGGCTGGAGTTACAACTGGCTCAGACTTGGGCAGGTCTTGGGTTGTTCTGCTGAGCAGAGCTGAGAGGATAGCGGATGTGCTGAGGCCCCTTTGAGGGTCTGGGAATGGACTTGGTCCACTGGCCTCTGGTTGGCATTAACTAGCACTGGGTTGGGTGGGAAGATTCCCAAACTCTACCCACTCCTTCTCTTCCATATGTTATATCATATAATCCATAAAAATCAATATGCCATATCATATAATCCACAAAACTCAGATTGCATATTAGGTTTGCTTTCCTGGGAGTGACATCATTTATGGGATAATAAATGAGAGAGAAAGACATGGTCCTCTGAGTCAAGTGCAATTTAACTCAAAGAAAGATGGCTGCACCCTGCGATCTTTTGAAAAATCGGAAAATGCTGACAACTTTATTTTCTTCCAGCATTTTCAACTCATGAGGTTTCTAGGGAGAAATATTCACCCTGAAATTTGAATTGCTCTGGAGCCTCACAAAATTGAATAAAATTCTACTGAGTAAAATAAACGTTCCTGACTCTCCAGTCTCACAGACACTACAAACAAACGGTTCTCCAGCTGGCACTTGGCTGTCAAGGGAGGAGCAGGGAAAGGTAACAAATGCAGAAAACTTTCTTCCACATGAATAGGAGGCAGGTCCACAGGCAGTGTTTTATCAATATCCATTTCAATATATTTACATCTTAATCTCATATGGTTCCCACGAATAAGTAAGATCTCACCAAGAAAACACATTCTGTAAATTTAAAACAAAAAAAGGTGATCAAATTTGGAGAAACATAATACAATGGACTGATCTATTATACGGATTACAATTTCTATGGCTTCCTTCCTTCCTTCCTTCTTTTCCTTCTTCCCTTCCTTCCTTCCTTCCTTTTCCTTCTTCTCTTCCATCCATCTTTGTTTTTCCTTTAACACATAGCCCAGAGATCAATACATCTCTAAAAAGACAAAAAGGAGGACAGAAACAGCTGTAAGCATCATGGTGTTGAGGCTGTAATCCTGGTGAATAATGCCGCTGTCATAACAGCGGGGATAATTTAATGCTGGCACTTAGCGACATGATAAATAGCTTGTCAGACGTCGGCAGCGACAGAGTCAACGGAACTGCCCATGACAACTTCTGAAATATTAATCTTCCGTTTGACGGAGGCTGTGCCGGGAGGAGAGGCGCAGGAGGACCAGCTGCAGGACACACTCAAATACAACCAAGTGCTTCTATTGGGAGAACTTTAACACAGAGTTTTTTGTTTTGCTTAAAAACATTTCATCTGTGAAGCAGTGTCTCTCTCAAAGGTTGAAATATAGGTCCTCTTTACGGAACATGATTGAATCTCTTTAAATGACTGAAGAATTGTTTTCATTCATCACATGCAACTGGGCCCGTGTTTCCTTTTCTGTTTTCTTTTCCCTAAAGTTGTTTTTATCAAAATTTGACTAAAAGGAAGTATGCTAGAGTTTAAATATCTTATTATGGGGACTAATGAATATACCGCCTTTTACCTAGTAACAACTTCCAGCTTCTAAAAGGACGCACAGACTTTAATACATAAGAAAATTAGCTATAAACATACCTGTAAGGCCTACTCTGCCAAGTGCTGGACGTGAATTTCCATTTTGTCTAATTTTAGTGTAATATTGACCGTTAAGGTGGAATCTATTAGTTTCTATCTCATATGTATCTATTAGCTTGGTGCAAAAGTAATTGCGATCTTTCCTTCACTTTTAATGGCAAAACTGCAATACTTGCACCAATGCTGCCTCCTAGTGTCCTATAGAAATCCAAACTTTACCTATTAGATATAATTTGGGGGCAAGGGTGAGTGAGAATAGTAGAAGGGAAACTGGTTAGAATAAATAATTTATAAGGCGGTGATGGCTCAAGCCTGTAATCCCAGCACTTTGGGAGGCCGAGGCAGGCAGGATCAAGGGTCAGGAGATGAGACCATCACAAGCTAACACAGTGAAACCCGTCTCTACTAAAAAATACAAAAACTAGCCGGGCAGAGTGGCGGGCGCCTGTAGTCCCAGCTACTCGGGGAGGCTGAGGCAGGAGAATGGCGAGGGAACCAGGAGGCCGGAGCTTGCAGGGAGCTGAGATCGACCCACTGCACTCCAGCCTCGGCGACAGAGCAAGACTCCGTCTCAAAAAAAAAAAAAAAAAAAAAAAAAAAAAAGAATAAATAATTTATAATCTGTAATCCCCAAAAAGTTTTGAATAGCCAAGAAGAACATGCATGATAAAAAATGAAATAGATTTTTTAAAACGTAAGTGAAAAGGGAGAAAAAAGAATTTCTTTTACTATATGTTTTCCATTTCTTTTGTGTGTCATATATTTTTTTATTCATCAAATAAGAGTTTTGAGGCAGTGTATATGAATATTAAAAATTAATGAGAGGAAATAAGTTGTAGGGAAGGAGAGTCGACGCTCTCTGAAAAGCCCGGCGGCATGTTTTAGGGTGTTGTGGAGGACAGGAGCACCCGGCCCTACTGACGGTGTGGCTGCACGAGCGTGTCAGGTGGCCGCCCAACAGCCCCGGCCCAGCGCCCACTCTTTGCCCCATGATTGGGGCCTTGCTGATTCTCTTTATTTACTCCAGCCAGGGAAACATTTGTAATATGTTTTGGTTGATTATTTATGGGTGCACCATGTTGTAAGTATCAGGCAAGCTGCTGAATTTCATTTAAAGGTAGATTTATTTAAGGGTCATTTTAGTTTGCTTCGAAAAGACCCCTCTACCCTAAGTTAAGGAGGTTCCCCACTGTCTGCCCTGAAGAGCCTTGGAAAGTACTGGGAGAAGAAAAAAACACATTTGCTCTTGGTTGTAGAGTAGCCATTTGTAAATACAGTAGCAATGTATTTCTTACAGTTTTCTATGCCTATTCCACATAGCTGAATTAATCCTTCCCTCCCACAGTAAATAACACTGCAAAATAAAAGGGCAGAATATTGACCTAATCTTCTTAAACCAGACCACTCAGACGAGAGCTGATAGCTGCCCTGCACATTCCCAGTGGCTATTTTAATTCTCACAAATCTAGATGGCATGAAAATAAAATTTGGGGATATTGGCTAATTATCGGCATGGTACCAGGGAATTCAATGTGCAATTCACCTCCTCCTATTTAGCACTTTCCTTGATTCTACTACTAATTACTGTTGAACTGAATTGATTCCCAAGGTACCAGTTTCTCAAAATAACTGGCAGGAGGTGCTGCTTCTGTAAGGACCAACTGACCTAGGTGGAGGCGATTAGCATACACCGAGGGTACCAAGAGAACTCTAAGTGTTGAGCGGTCTTGCAGCTGGAAGTGTGAAAGGAACAGTCGGGATTCCTCATTGAACCCTTGTTCATTTCTAGCCTGCATTTCCCCAGCAGTGCCATAGCAACGGCACTACCCAGGCTGGGGCTATGCTGGGGCAGACACCAGGCACGCCAGGAGGCCTCACCTGGATCTCCCAGAGATTTGAGCAATTGAGCACAAGAGGGGCGGGCAACCTGCGCAACCCAGCAACTCTGCACCTCAGATAGTGAAGGAGGTGTGAGAGGGTGCTCAGCACAGCCCTTGCGAAATGTGTCTGAATGCTTTTATTAAAAAACAGAGTTCATTAGCAGTAAGGTTAAATCTATCAAGAACATTCTTTACAAGTAGTAGTACAGTACTTCTAAAATATGGTGGGGGGTGTCCGAGATGGCAATTTTGCATTTTATCTCCAAAACTGAGTGGACGATTCAATTATGAAAACATTCATATTCAGATCAGCAGCATAGAACTGAAGAGGTGTGTGCATGTGGGCATTGTGTCAAAGCAGACCTGAGATCAGCACTTTGGAAAAGCATACACTAGCAGGGGCTTGAGGTCCTCCTTTGCTCTGTCTCTGTGACCTACAGAAGAAACTCCTTTGAAACAACTTCTCTCCCCGTCTGTCACACAACACACTGAAATGTAAGACATCAGTCGCGGAAAAAAACACAGGTCAGCTTCGGCTGGGTCACTGGCAGTCACCCAAAATGTTAAGTTGTAGGGATTTTATAGGAGGCATTTAGCGAGAATAGCTGCAGGGAAATTACACTGGTTGGTTTGGACCTAAATGTGTCTTGACTCTTTGGTGAAGTTCTATACCTTTTATAGATATGGATGTCATTTAAAGCCAGAAGCTGATAAAGTGAATGAAAAACGAGGTTGTTGTATCGGACTTGTCAAATGATTTCATTGCAAGAGGAGACTAGGATGCGTGGCGAGGCAGTCGGTTCCCAAATCACCAGTTCTGATTCTATTAATTGTCCCTGATCTGGGAAGCTGGCACAAAGAATTCTGTCAAAAGATTTACTGTGCAGCATTAGATGCTATTTACTGATAAATGATGGGGCACTTCATTAGCTAATGTTGAAAAATCATGGTAGACATAACAGAATTATTAGGGCTTGTATAGAAATCCTATTCTATAATGAGTTAT
>NC_044994.1:69841001-69923501 GCF_008728515.1 Papio anubis
GGTTTTTCTCACACTCTGCTGGGAGACCTGAGGGTGCCTGATGCAGGTGAGCTTCCTGGCTTCTGGGAGTTCGCTTTCTACACCTGGAGGCAGACAGCAACCACATAGACCATCTGGAAGCCAGAAAGGTGCTGGGAGGGAGAGCTTGGGGGTCTGTGGGACAGCTTGGAGGGGGTCCAGCCAGAGCACCCTCAGCACCGGCTCTTCTCCCAAAGCCAGTGGGAGAAGCCTCTGATGAAGGAACCTGGGGTAGGGGAAGGAGGTGAAATGCCTGTGGGTTAGGGAGAGGGCACTGAAGCCCAGCTGGTTTAGGGAAGAAGGGTCCAGGGTGGCTCTTGGAAAAGGGGACGTTTACTCGGTGGTGAGCGGCCATCCTTTGCGTAATCTGGGTGTTATGAAGAAGGATGGAAAGAGTTAGGAGTGAAGGTCGGGGGCATGAGGGTGTCGGAGAGATGTTGCCTGGGGACAAGGACACGCAGATTCTCCATCACCTCATCTGCATCCCCCAAGAAGCACAGCTCAGGAGCTGAAGATGGGTCATCAGGGAAGGCCTTCAGGAGGAGGAGACATTCCGGCTGAACTTGAAGGAGACAAGACATTCTGAGAGCTTGATGGAAAAATTTGTCCAAAGCCCTGAGCCTGAATAAACACCTGACCAAAGCTGGGTGTTGCAGTCCTCCTGTGGCCTTGGCGAACTCTCTGGCTCTCTGCAGGCTGGGCGGAGCGGCCCCTCACCTCCTGGTGCTCATCACCGCCTTGCACGGAGACATGTAAAAACACCCAGGTCTTCAGAACTGCCTTTGCTTTTTGAAAATTAATATTCCTCTCTTTCTAAGGCATGATCAACATGGAGATCATAAAAATAAAGGCAAGGCTTTGTGAGATCATAAAATAAAGAATAAATTGAAATCACGTGTGCTGTAGATATAATTCTCTCCACTCCACACTTTTGAGAATGTCACTCTGTGTTGGCATATCAGAACAAAAGAATCCTGAATAAATTCATATAAATATATATTCCAATCAGACATCAGACCTGCGGTATTCACCAACATGGCTGTCTTTGGAGCAACACAGATTAACTCTTCCATCCTTCGGCTTCTTCAAACTCCCCCCGATGCTTTTTGCACAAAGACTCATGACCAGAATTTAAAAGCCATTATTTTTATAAAGTTAATTAAAATACGTATCTGGAATATAACACATTCTCTTGTTTATACTGATATTTAATATTAAGTATTTTGAATCCATATTTTACTAATATGTGCAAGATTTTATTTAGATACATAAAGCCAATTACTCCCGTTTACAATATAAAGATAGACTGATAACATGAAGGTCCTCTTTTGAGGTTCAGCATGTAGCTATCACATTGCCCCACGTTTTATTTTTTAATTGACCACTCTATGTTCAGATGAGTGCAGATTTATTTGTGATTGTAAAAAGTAATTTGGAGAGAGTCCATGTACCATGAATCTAGTTTCCACAAAGGGCAACATCCTGCAAAACTAGAGAACAATATCACTGCCAAATAACTGAGTTTGGTAGAGTCCATTGGTTATGTCTGGCTTTCTCCGGTTTTACACAGTGTGTTTTTGTGTGTGTTTAGCTCCATGTAATTGTATCACGTGTGGAGATTCGTCAAGATACACAGCATTCCATCAGTGCCAGGAGCCCTCACACGCCTTTTACCACCATACCCAGCCTTCCTGCCTCCTCTCTCCCACCACCGAACACCCTGACCAACCCATTCATTCTCCACCTCTACCCTTTTGTCAAAATGTGACATAAATGGAACTGTAAATGATGCAGGCTTCGGGGAGTTCGCTTTTATCACGCAGCGTAATTCCTTTCAGACACATCTAACTTGTGTGTATCAGTAATTCACTTTCACTGCTGAGTAGTATTTCAAGATATGACGTACTGCAGTTTGTCGAATCATTCAGTCGTTGGAGGACACTGGGGCTGCTTCTAGATTGGGCTTGTCACGAGTAGAGCTGCTACAAAGATTTTCGTTCAGAATTTTGTACGAACCTCAGTTTTCCTTTCTCTGGGATAAATGCCAAGAAGTTTAATTTCAGTGCTAGCATATGTGGTAGCTTTTTCTGAGCTTGCCAAACTGTTTTCCAGAGGGGCTGTACCATTTTGCATTCCCAACAGCAATAGAAGAATGATCCATCCTGGCCAAAATTTGGTGTTTTCAACCTGTTTTAATTTTCAGCTTCCTGTTAGGTATGTCGTGGTGTCTCATGCAGTTTTAATTTGCATTTCCCTATTGGCTGATAATGCTGAACATCTTTCCATGTGCTTATTGCCATCATACGTCCTCTTTGGTGAAATGTCTGTTTATGTCTCGTGTCCACTTTCCGGTTGGATGGTTTGTGCTCTCACTGTTGAGGTCTGAGAATGTCACGTATATCATAGAAATGAGCTCGTCTTCAGATGGGTGGCTTGCAAACATTTTCTCCCAGCCCATTGCTTGTCTTTTCATGGTCTTAACAGGCTTTAACAGAGCAAAGTTTCTAGTTTGGATGAGGTCAAATTTACCAATTTTTTTCTTTAACAGAATATGCTTTCTGTGTCAAGTCTAATAGCAAGTCCCAAATGCAGGAAATGTTCTCTATTATTTTTTTGTAAATGTTTTCACAAAACATTTAAGCCGTATTGAGTTAGTTTTTGTATAATGTGTGAGGTTTTGGTTGAAGGGTATTTATTGTTTGTTTGTTTTTGCTCATGAATGTCCAATACAGCCCCGTTGATTGACAACGCGGTATTTCCTCTAATGAATTTGACAGTACCTTTGTCAATACTCAGTTGGGCATAATTGTTTGGGTCTACTTTGGGGTTCTCTATTTTGTCCCATGGAACTATGAATCTATCATTGTATAAATACTATACTGTATTGATGACTATTACTAGATAGAAATACTTAATATCGAGGTGAATGATCTCTCACGTTTTATGCGTTTACTGTTAAAGACTGTTTCAGTAATTGTAGTTTCTGTGCTCTTCCACAGAAATTTCAGAATGAGCTTGTAGGATGTCTATGAAACATCTTGCAGGGATTTTGAAGGAAATAGAATGAAGCCTATAGATCAGTTTGGGGAAAATTAACCTCTCTCTGTGATATCTTCTGATTAATGGACACAGCATGTCTCTCCATGTATATGGATCTTTATTTCACTAGCATTTGATAATTTTCAGCATCTGGATCCTATATGGGTTATGCTGTGTTTATACCTATAAGCATTTCACTTTCTCCCATGGAGGTGCTGAGTGGGCCCGACCCTGCTTTGCTTCTGAGATCAGACGCGTGCAGGGTGTTGCGGCGGTAGACAATATTTCATTTTCTTTGGAGCAGTTATACATGGTAATTGTGAACTTTGGTAATCACATACTCATCGTTAGTGGTAAAGAGAAGTGTGATTGATTTTCGTCTGTTTGCCTACCATCCTGGAGCCAAAGTAGAAGCACTTATTAATTCTAGGGGAATTTTGGAGATCCCCTGCGATTTTTTGGTGCATACACATTAGAGATCTTTTGTCTTCCTGCTGGATTGATCTTTGTATCCTTATTAATGTTCCTCTTTGTTTCTGGTAATTTTCTTTGCTTGGAAGCTTGATTTACCTTATGTTAATGTAGCCATGTCTTAGGGGAGTGTGTACATGTTTGTGTGCTTGCATAACATATCTACTTCCTAATTTTAGTTTCAAATTGTCTTTGGCGTTGAATGTATTTCTTGTGAAAACATATTGTTGTGTGTGTTTATTTTATTTTTTGTTTGTTTTTAAGCCACTCTGATCATCACTACTTCTTAACTGGTGTTACATAACACTATTTTCACTTAAGTTAATTATTGATTAGTGCTCAAATCTGCCATTTTATTTGTTTGTGTGTCTGACCCAGTTGCTTATTTCTGTCTGTTTTAGTGCCTTCCTAGGTAGTACTGTGCTTGACTAAGGATTCAGTTGTACTTATTTACAGTGTTTTTACTGCATTGCTTTGTGCGTGTTTCTTAGAAATTTCTCTAGGAGCCTTTGTACCTCAGTTTCGCCGCTGTGTCACCCTGAAGTGCAGCAGGTTAACTTTACTTCCGTCGGTTCCCCCACCATCCCCACAATCCCCACTTCTTAAATACGGTTGACTTAACTCTCAGATGTTGTTGGAATTATCTGGCAATTATCAAATAGATGACTTCTGTATGAGTTTGTTCTCTCACTGCTATAAAGAAATACCTGAAACTGGGTAATTTATAAAGAAAAGAAGTTTAATTGGCTCACCTCCCACCAGGCCCCTCCTTCAACACTGGAGATCACAATTCCACATGAAGTTTGGGCAAGGACACAAATCCAGACCGTATCAACGTAGATGGGAAGAACAGGCTCTTCCTGCTGTGTCCTTTTCCTTTGTAATGCTCCCAAACTCTGGTGCTATTTCGTTTTGCTTTTAGGACTTCCTTAAGCCAGTCTTTAAAGACAGGTCTGCTGGCCACAAATTCCCGTTGTTTTTCTCATCAAAAGAGTGTCTTTATTTTCCCTTTATTACAGAAGAATCTTTTCACCAGATACAGAATCTGTGGCTGACGCTTCTTGTCATTCAGCGTGAGGAAAACCTTGTGCCACTGTGTGTGGCCTCCGCAGTTTCAGAGGGAGAGTCTGCGTCATCTGAATTGCTGTTCTGTGGATAACGCATCGTTCAGCTCCTGTCCCTTTCAAGACTTTTGCTTTGTTACTCTTCAGGAGTTTAATCGTGGTGCACATTAGCCTGAATTTACTTGAGTCTATCCTCTTCGGGATTCATGCAGCTCTTTGAGTCTATCTGTTTACATCTTTTGCCAGATCTGGGAAGTTTCCAGTCATTATGTTATTCAAATCCTCTTTTATCTCACTCTCTTCTCTTCTTCCTCCTGAATTCTTAAGAGATAAAAGTTGGGATTTTTCAGTTATTGTACCATAGGTCCCTGAGCTCTGTTTATTTTGGGATTCTTAAATTCTGTCTTCTCTCTGTCATCAGATCACGTAAATCCCACCAACCCATCCTCACAGCCACGGACCCTGTGCTCTACCATCTACGCTCTGCTGGTGAGCTCATCTGGTGAGTTTTATGTATTCAGTGATTGTATTTTTTAGCTACATAATTTCAGTTTGTTTTTAGCATAACTTCCATGTCTTTGCTAATTTTTTCTCATTTGTTTCAAGATAATTTGTAACTGGTTGTTGCATTACTATTATGACGGCCCTTAGAAATTCTTGGCCACAGTTTTGACATCTGGTTCATCTCAGGGTTTGGTGATGGTTGATTGCCTTTGTTCAAGGTGTGATATTCCTGGTTCTTGGGATAATGAGTGATTTTTCGCTGTGTCCTGGGCATTTTGTGTTACGGTAGGAGACCCCGAGTCCTTAAACTTCCCATCGTAGCAGCATGTCCTGGTGTTATCGTGCTCGTCTTGGTTTCTGTGCTGTGCTGGGTTCCACTGGATTCTGCTGGTGGCATCTGGGGCAAGAGGAGCTTCCTGGGGCTGCGGTCAGGGAGGAGGGGAGCGGGTGGGGAACCCTGGCTCTCCATTTCAGTGCGGACAGGACTCTTCAGTCTGGGGAGGGAGGAAGGGGTTTCCCAGGCTGTGCTGCTTGCCTTAGCTTCACCTTTGCTGGTGTCCCTTGGAGCCCTGGTGTCTGCGTTTCTGTGAGGAAGGATAACTTTGGGTTTGTAGAACCAAGAGGCTGCCTGGCCCACCTCTTGCGATTACATCCCCTCCTACTGGTGCCTGGTCTTGTCTGGATGTGTCCAGGTTGGGGAGGAAGCCGAGGGTCCCCCAGGAGGCGAGGACACCTGTGGTACAGGACCCTCTGGTCAGGCCCTGGTCCTTCTGGGGCTCACCTGTGGCTGGTGGCAGAACCCATTCCCTCCAGGGGGACAGAGCCTCCCTGCTGCCTTCTTCCACTCAGGTCCTACACACGCTGAGTTGGTACTTTAAAGAGTGTGTTTGTGTCATTACTTAGATCAAAAAATGAGTTCCAGAAGCTAATGGAATTTGGTATCTTACAGTCCTCCCTTGCATGGTTGGCACCACCTAAAGGAGCTTTCCTTTCTTCAAAAACAGTTGCCAAATTAACCCGCTAACAGGTCCTGATCCAATAGTTTCCACACCTGCATTTTCCTTTACCTAAAATGATAAAATTCTGTAACTATGTGGTTCTCTACAGAATGAATGGATTAGCCCGTCCGTGGTGGTGGCAAATGGTGACCAGATTCTCTAACTATATGGTTCTCTGCAGAATGAATGGATTAGCCCGTCCGTGGTGGTGGCAAAGGGTGACCAGCAGTCTTCAAAGCTCTTCAAGTCATGCAGAGGTGCCTGCCAGGCTCTGTCCTGAGGTTGCTGTCTGGGAACCACTACAGTCTCTTAAAATTCACACGTCCCAGCTCAGACTGCTGGCAGGTTAGTCACGTTTCGTGGTTATAAAGTAATTTCAAGGGTCAACGTATGCCATTACACTCACATTCCTATTACGCAGGAGCATATTAACCATTCTAGATTAACTAACTATTATATTTTACATCAGAATAAATGCTCGGGTCTTAGGCAGCAGGGGACCAACTGACAACCCCCAACCCCCAGTAAAAAGCAGCGTCACCCGAAGCGAAATGAGGTTGGGAACTGTGCACCAGCCAACGCCCTGGCTCTGGTCTGGAGCTTGGTACTGACACCTGGACGTGTGCCTGTGTTACTGAGCAGGTGAAACAGACTCAGCTTTCATCTGCAAAACCCACCCAAGTTTGGACGCTGGACAGAGAGCTTCCATTTCCACATCTTTCTCCTGCAGGGGCTTATATGTGACCTGGGCCATTGAGAGGCATGTTCACGGCAAAGTCTTCAGACAGTGTGCAGAACAGTCCTGGGGCACAGAAGGGTCCTGTTGGGTGGACAATCCATGGGCCGCAGGCAGATCACAGTTGGTGGACACTCCTCACCCTGCAACCCCCAGAGGGCAGTGGGAAGATGTGTCCTCCCCGGGGAACCTGCGTGCTCACCTGTCCCGCGGTTCTGCAGGTGTGGCCTGGCTCTCCCATGTGGCACAGGCAAGGGTTGGGCCTGGGCTGGCTCTTCAGCTTCCTCTGCTCTGCCTGTGTGAGCCCCGATGCAACTTGCTCAGGCATCAGGGCCGTCCATGGCCACTGCCCGCCCACACACCTTCCTCTCCACCTGCGGTCAGTCACCCTCCTTTTTACCCTGGACCTTGGCCGTCCTGCGGTCAGTCACCCTCCTTTTTATCCTGCGTCTGGTTCTACTCTTCCCTCTCAGAGTCCATTGTTTTGACAACCACTTCATGTCCTGCCTCACTTGGGTAACTCACTTTTGACGTCAGGAAGCATTTTCTTCTCTCAACAGAATCTGGATTTGTTTAAAATGCTTGCTTTGGATGTGGGCTTCAAGGGTCTGTTCAGGGAGAAACAAGCAAACAAGGAAGGGTCACCGATTCCCCTCCTTCCACGGTGGTCTCTGAAAGACCAGTTTTCATGAGGCCAAGGGGGATGTCTGCCTCGAAGAGAGGATTCTTGGATTTTGCACAAAAAAGAATTCTACACGAATTCATAAAGTGAAAGCAGTTTATTAGGAAAGTAAAATCATAAAAGAACAGCTACTCCATAGGCGGAACAGCTGTGAGGGCTGCTGGTTGTCCTCCTTTTTTTTTTTTTTGATGGAGTCTCGCTCTGTCGCCCAGGCTGGAGTGCAGTGGCGCGATCTCAGCTCACTGCAAGCTCCGCCTCCTGGGTTCCCGCCATTCTCCTGCCTCAGCCTCCTGAGTAGCTGGGACTACAGGTGCCCGCCACCACTCCTGGCTAATTTTTTTTGTATTTTTTAGTAGAGACGGGGTTTCACCGTGTTAGCCAGGATGGTCTCGATCTCCTGGCCTCGTGATCCACCCACCTCGGCCTCCCAAAGTGCTGGGATTACAGCCGTGAGCCACCGCACCCAGCCTGGTTGTCCATTTTTAGGGTCATTTCTTGAAGACATGCTAAACAAGGGGTGGATTATTCATGCTTCCCTTTTTAGGCCATTTAGGGTAACTTCCTGACGTTGCTGTGGCATTTGTAAGCTCTCATGGTGGTGGTGTGAGTGCAGCAGTGAGGACGGCCAGAGGTCACTCTCGTCACCATCTTGATTTTGGTGGGTTTTGGCTTCTTTACTGCAACCTGTTTTATCAGCAAGGTCTTTATGATCTGTATCCCGTGCCGACTTCCCACCTCATCCTGTGACTTAGAATGCCTTAGCCATCTGGGAATGCAGCCCAGTCGATCTCAGCCTTATTTTACCCAGCTCCTACTCAATATGGAGTTGCTCTGGTTTAAACACCTCTGACACTTTCAGAGGAAGGGCTGTGGAGCCTGAGACGGGCAGGTGTCAGCTGCCGGAAGAGCAGGGAGAGGGACAATGGTGATGTGGGAAGACAGAGTGGTGTTTCCAACAGCCTTGAAGTCAGAGTGAGAATGGATTGTTGGGGAAACCGCCTGTAACACTGATTAAGAATGAAGCTCAGGCCAGGGCAGGGGAGGGTCAGGTGATGGAGCCTCTGATGCCAGGGCTGGGGGTGTTTCACCTTATCCTGGAAGTCGTAGTGGTGTGCAGAGTAATGGAACCCCAAAGATGCCCTCACCCTAATCCTGGGACCTGTGAGATTCTCATGTTCATGGCAAAGGAGGACTAAGGCTACAGCTGGAAATCAGGCTGCCAATCAGCCAACCTGAAAGCCAGGGTTGTCCTGGACCATCATGTGGGCCCGGTATGATCACAGGAGCGCTTAGATGTGGAAGAGGAATGCAGAAGATTCAAGAGGGAGTCCAGAGACTCGATAGGTCACGGCTGACTACAAGGCCGGAGGAAGGGGCCATGTGAAAACGAAGGTGGAAAAGGCAAGGACAGGGTTCTCCCCAGAGCCTCGAGAAAGAAGTACAGTCCTGCAGCAACTGGATTTTAGCCCAGGGAGACACACATCTGACTCCTGACCTCAAGACTGTGAGGTAATAGATTTACCCTGTTTAAAGTCACTGCAGTTGTGGTGTTGGCGAAGGCAGCCATAGGCATGGGCAGACATGCCACAGGAAGGCTGTTGTGAGCAGAATTTCAGCTAAGGGCCTTCCAGCCAAGGGTCATCCCGAACAGAATTTGTATACAAGTGCCCTTGATGAGAACACACCTGTAGGATTGGGCGGCAGAACAACAGCCTGGACCCCGGGTGTGGACTCCTGCAGGAATCCATGCAGAGGTGCAGAGGTGGACGGCTGTGTGCTCAGGGCAGGGGCAGCAGGGATGGGGTGGAGGCAGGCAAGCGCTTAAGGGATAAGAAGTAGTCAGAAATTCCGGGTCCCGGGCCCACTGCCTGGAAGGAACTGGGGACGGTGATACTCAGGAGTGGGCTTCTCTGGGGGACGGTGGCCCCACGAACCGAGGAGGAGCTCAATGGGGGTCTGAAGGGTCTTTGATGAGCCTTGGACTGGTTGGCTTTGAGTATCCATGGGAAATATGCAGAGGGTGGCTCAGAGATAGTTGTGGGACTGGGGAGGAAGCGCTGCATTCTAGGGGGAAGTTTGGGAGTCGTTGGGGTACAAACAATAGCTGAGGTTGACCAAGGGATTGAGAAGGAAGGAACTGAGAAAACAAGAGGTGAAGGTGGAGGAGGAGCAGAAGGCCAGGATGCAGGAACACAAGGTCAGAAGAAGAGGGGCAATAGTGAGTAAAGGACCCTGTAGGGAAAAGAAAGGGAAACATAATGAAAACAAGTAGAAAAACAGACAGCAAGGCTGCGGAAGGGAGGTTGTCACTCAGAAGCCTGTTAGCGGGATGACATTGCGTAGGACTCCTCAATGAATACACGGTCACATTTCTATAGTCCTTCCTGGGAGTGTAATTGCATCCCCTCTCCCCAGCCCGATGAAGAAAAGACAGAGAGGAGCGAGTGGAATTGGGTTGTGATGTGGAAGAGGGTAGAGTCAGCCCAATTCTTAGGGCATGGCGGTCACTAAAAGCCGCTAAGAACTGGACTAACTCTACACGGATCTTCCATATCCCAGAACATGATTCAGAATGCTGCTGTCTGTGTATCTAAAATAAAGGATCTTTGCAGAACCCGGGCCAAATGCTTTTAGCCTCAGCAGTGTGAACACAACCACGGAGCTCCTCCTGGTTTCTTCTTCAGCCATGACTGGTGATGGACATTCTGAGCTCCATTTGCAGAACTCTCTGAATGCCCTGTATTTTATGCTGCTTCTCTTTAAACAGAGACAAACTGCCCTTGGAGATGGTACCTCAGATGCGATGTTGCCCTGCAGAGCAATCTGATGCCTTGATCCTTCCTGTTCCACACGTCCAGTGCAGCCAGGGATCCCGGCTGAGCCCAGCCTATGGCTTCCCATCCCTGCTCCACACTTTCTAGCCGACCTCCTTGTGGCATGCCCCTGGAGACTAAGATAAATTAAAGCATTCAGAGTCCTTGGAGCCATGAAGGATGCACTCCACAGCGGTTCCACAGCTCCCTGGAGCTGGGCCTGCGTGCACCAGAGCCAAGTCTCAAATTTCCGGCAGTTCTGTGAGCCGGTGGTAGCTTGAAATCAGCCACAGTAGGAAATTAGCAGACATGACAAACTGGGCTTTTGTCTTTGTTTTTAGTTGTAGAGAACCAGTTGTTAAACATTTACCAGCGTACCGCTGGGTTGCCTTTTCAATATTTTAATAGAGGCTTGTTTGTTTAACCTACTTGAGGAGTCATTTTATCTCCTTATTTTACTTATCATAATTGTGTGGAATTTAATTTCCCATTTGTTTTTTTTTTTTTTTTTTTTTTTTTTTTTTTTTCTGTTTCCCCGTCTTTGTCCCCGTGGGGCGTTTTCTGCTCCCTGCAACCTCCGCCTCCCGGGTTCACGCCATTCTCCTGCCTCAGCCTCCCGAGTAGCTGGGACTACAGGCGCCCACAACCGCGCCCGGCTAATTTTTTTTTTGTATTTTTAGTAGAGACGGGGTTTCACCGTGGTCTCGATCTCCTGACCTTGTGATCCGCCCGCCTCGGCCTCCCAAAGTGCTGGGATTACAGGCGTGAGCCACCGCGCCCGGCCAATTTCCCATTTGTTAACATCTTCCTCCAGACCTCTTTACCACCACCTAGCTTTTGTCATCTTCAAGTTGGATAAGTTTGTTTGTTTTAGTAGAACATCTTCTACGGTTCACTGATGAAATATTGAAAAGGATGAACTGAAACAGAACCCTGGAAAGAAGCAAAGAATTGCAGACAGAGGACCTGTGGGTCCCAGGGTGGTGAACAAGGAAAGCCTCAGCTCACTGAGCAGGGCGGGGCCTTGGAAGGTGCTAGCTGGATCACAGGCTCCACAGAAGACAGGAACAAGGCTCTGGACCAACAAAGCAGCCAGAGGCACGACTGGGCCATGGCCAAGACAGGGCCATGGGAGTGCTGGAAGCCCCTCTGTGCACCTGCGCCAGGCGTCAGTGGCTGCGGCCACCAGGATCCACCTTCCTTCTCCCAGATGCCACTCTCTCAGCATTCAGACCCGAAGGGTCATTCTGCTCCCTAGTTATGGAATTACAGAAAGCACATTGCCTGGCTTCTTCTTTCCATTTCTAAGTCGGTCCTCACTGTGGAAATTCTCTATAGGAAGATGAGAGTAGTCAAAAAACTTCCAGCGAGGACTGTGGCACAAGCACTCGGTGACCCCAAATGGCACAATTTCCCACACTTGCACTTACCAATAAGTGTTCCTCCTTCATTCAATTCTATGCTCACTCAGGTAACCAAATACGCATTCAGCTTCCTTCTAAAGGAAGAGCCAAGTTTTCTGAGTTTTTGCACATAGCTCTAAGATCTCCTACATACCTTGAAGTTTAATCTCAGCATTCCCCAAGTCAAGGTCAACCTTCCGATAAAAAAGAGTCAAGGACAGTGATCCCATAAAAAATAATAAAGGAAAGAAAGAGGATAAAAAGGATACAAGAGCAAAGAAAATGAAATTTTAAAAAAGACACAGCTAAGGACTTTTCTTGAAAACAATGGATCCAAGGAGTAAGTGGAGTCTCAGAAGACAGCTGGGATTCTTCAAGACCTCACCGAGCCGCCAAAGTCCCTTCTGACTGTGGTGGATTTGGCTGCACCACCAATGCAGCCAATTTGGTAGATCAGCTGCACTGACTGCAGCCGCATTGCTGCCTGAAACTCAGCTGTGGTTTCACAGAGAGGCCCAGATGCCCAGATCAAAGAGAAGGAGAAAGCCGAGAGCGTGTCAGGACCCTGTGATTCCTGGACGGAGCGGGAGGTGGACACTGTGTTAGAGACTCCTTGCAGATGGACCCGAAGGAGAATGGAGGCAAAACCCTCTCAGTTCAGGGGGGATGGGCAAGTGGTCTCCTATGCCACAGAGAGGTCTAGTGAATCCAGGGCAGAAAAAAAGGCCTAGACTGAATGTCAGGCAGGAAGTCATTGCTGTACTTGATGGAAGCGGACGTGGTGGAATGTGAAGCGGAACTTGCACAGAACCATTTAGGCTGTAAAGGGAGCGTGGGGAAAGGAGTGAGGTCGGAGGAGAGCGCGGCCCCCTGGTTCTGAACGGGGTCCCATGCCAGCAGCTTCAGCATCGGGAGCTTGTCAGAAATGCAAGTGCTCACGCTGAAGTTTGACAACCACAGGTGTTGCTAGACCTTCAAGGAGCTTTACTCCAATGAGAAGGAGAGGAGCGGGTGACAGGTGCCATCCTGGCTGAGATCATATAAGTGCCCAGTGCTCGGCTCAGGAGGCTGAGGGGGTGAATCGGCTGAGGCCGGACAAGGGAGATGACTGTCAGAACCAGGTGCCAGGGAGGATAAAGGGGGTATATCCCACAAGCAGAGGGCTCGGCTGGGGAAGACAGACGCACAGCTCTTCTCACCTGAGATTTTAAAAGCCTCATAGGAACTTTTATTTCAAATACATCTCCTGGGCACAGTGGCTCATGCCTGTAATCCCAGCACTTTGGGAGGCTGAGGTGGACAGATCACCTGAGTTCAGGAGTTCAAGACCAGCCTGGCCAACACGGTGAAACTTCATCTCTACTAAAAATACAAAAAAACAAAATTAGCTGGGCATGGTGGTGGGGGCCTGTAATCCCAGCTACTTGGGAGGCTGAGGTAGGAGAATTGCTTGAACCTGACAGGCAGAGGTTTCAGTGAGCTGAGATCGCGCCATTGCACTCCAGCCTGGGTGACAAGAGCGAGGCTCCACCTCAGAAATAAATAAATACATATATACATAGATTATTCTCCCTGTCCTTAGAGTCGATTAGTGAATATATATCCATTTTCAAAATCTTCAAAAAATCTTTTACTATTGTCTTCAGTTACCCAGATTCAAATATCCTCAATGTCTTGAAGTAAAATCCCAAATGCCTGCTTTCCAGAGAACCAACGTCTTCCATACATTCTGCTGTTTAGTGTGTTAAGTATTTTAGGTGAACCAGAAATGTGTTCCATCCTGAGAATCCCAGAATCTTTGTTTACAGTTATTTTAATTTCCAGTGAATTTAATTATTTAATTATTTATAATTAATAATTATTTATAATAAATAATCATTGAATTATTTAACTTTGCATGTTATTCTATTGTTTTCATCAAGGGCATCTGAGCATTTAACGACATTAATTAGAGTCTGTGGTTATCTGGGTAGCGTAAACTGAATACAACAGAAACAGTGCACTCTGTTGCGCAGAAACATGCATAGTGGGTGTGATGGTTAGTATTAGGTGTCACCTTGATGGGACTGAAGGATGCCTAGATGGTTGGTAAGGTATCGTTTCTGGGTGTGTCTGACGAGACTGAAGGATGCCTAGGTGGCTGGTAAAGAATTGTCTCTGGGTGTGTCTGATAGACTGAAGGATGCCCAGATGGCTGATAAAGAATCGTTTCTGAGTGTGTCTGACGGGACTGAAGGATGCCTAGGTGGCTGGTGGAGTATTGTTTCTCAGTGTGTCTGGCAGGGTGTTGCCAGAGGACATGAACATTTGGGTCAGTGGACTGGAGGGAAAGGCCCACCTTCAACGTGGGTGGCACCATCCAATTGAGTGCCAGTGCGGCTAGAACACAGCAGGCGGGAGAGGGTGGGATGAGCAGTTTGCTGAATCTCCTGGCTTCCTTCTTTCTTCTCTCTGTGTCAGAGGCTCACTTCTGCTCCTCCTGCCTTTGGACATCAGACTCCAGGTGCTTCGACCTTTGGACTTTGGGACTTGCACCAGTGGCTTTTCTGCGGGCTCTTGGGCCTTTGACTCCAGGCTGGAGGCTATGCTGTAAGCTTCCCTGCTTCTGAGGCTTTTGAACTCAGACTGAGCCACTGCTGGCTTCTCTCTTCCCCAGCTTGCAGAAGGTTTTGTGATCATCTGAGTCATTTCTTACTAAGACACTCCCTTTCCCACGTGCATAAATCCTAGTAGTTCTGTCCCTCTGGAGAACCCTGACTACTTCGGTGCGTTCTTCAGCAACTTGCAGTTTTTATCTGGTGTTAGATATGTGTCTTTAAAATACTATTACTATTTACACACTGGGATTGTTTTAAAATAATTTCTGGAGCATCATTCGCTACTATTTATTTAATGGGAGGCTGCTTTAACAAAAGCAAACCATCCCTTCTCCATATCCAAAGGAGTAGCTACATTCAGTGGTTTGGTGAAATTCAGAGGGATATGTCTACCTACTGGTGTTCTCCACCAAAAAGAAAAGCTGGTTCTCTGTTTCGAGGTTTAGAGAAAAGTAGAGGGAAAAACAAAGAACTGTTAATAAAATTCTGACTGAAGGGATCACGCTTTTGTGTGCTTGTAGGGAGTGTATCGACTTTTAATCCTGAAAGAGGAGAATGGTTTTGATTCTTTTGGTCAGATTTATAAAGCAGGTTTCTTTCTAAAAATCTGTCTTGAGCATAAAAATAGTTCCCCTCTGCCCATTCTTAAAGAAAAAGCATGATGTGAATACATCATGTTTTCCTGATGATTTGTAAAACACTTTGACTTCTGCTTACAAAGGAGAAAAAAAAAAAAAAAATCAGAGGCGTCCCAGAGTCCCCTCCTCCCTAAACCTGACGGAAATTGAAATTACTGACGGGTGTCAACATTCAAGACATAGCCTTGCGATGAGTGTGGTCTGCCGACCACTAGGCTCCTGGCCACCGTCAGCGGACAAGGTGTGGCTTCTTCGCGCAGGTGGCACTCGCTGCCACTTAAAGCACCAAAATAAATAAGAATTGTATATCAGTATTTGTGTGGCAGATGGAAAAGTCTACATGATTTAAAAATACATTTTCCTTTAAAATAGACTGAACAGGATTCCAAAATTAAGGAAGTTCAACAATGGCAATATAATGAAATTGATTCTTGTAAAACAGCATAATGTCTTTCAGTAAATGACTTACTCTAGGGTGTTAATAAGACCAGTGTTCGTGATACAATACTTGACCCAGACAGATCTCCCCACACAGTGTAGCTCTGTTCATCTGCCCGCCCATCCTCCATCCACCTGCCCAGCCTCCACCTCTTCACACTCCTCCTCCATCCACTCTTCTACCCCCAAATATCCATCCCCATCCTCCACCTCCCCACACCCCTCTCTGTGCCCATTTTTCCAGCCAAGAACTGACCATCCACCTCCACTCATCCTTCCTTCCTCCAAACACCCCTCCACCCAGCCCTCCACCCTCCACAATCCACCACCCATTGCTTGAGTGTCTGAGTAATACACACATTTAGACAATGATAATGCAATTGTGAGGGAACATGTTCTCAGGAGTTTATGGTTCTATGGGAGAAACATGTGAGTACATAGGAAATTACAATACACCATGTGTAGTACTATAATGAAATATTGACTTCCCAGATAATTAAAGGACAAACAGGAGTGGGGTGTGGGGATAGAAGGGGTTCCCTGGAAGGGGGAAGGGGGAAGAACCACGATGTGCAAAAACAGGAGAGTCACGGTGTAGCCAAGGAATATTAAGTATTCTCATATGGCTGGAATATTGCATCTGGGAGGAGATGCACCTTATAAAATAAATTCAGATTTTGAAACTATCTGATGACAGCAATGATGTTTAATTAGAGCCTTCCCCACACAAAAAGAAAGAAAAATAAAAGGATTTGGTTAATATTTCACTGGTCTCACTTTTGCTATATTGTAAGTATCTCACTGGGAAATCAAAGATAATATTTTTATTCTGTGGCCATAACGAATTTATTACAAACATTGTCATGAGTGGTGAAGGCACAAAAAAAACCATGAGACTGATAGCCAATAACTCCCCACCCCACAAAAAATGTATCTTAAGAAGAACCTGCACGTTATGCACATGTACCCTAGAACTTAAAGTATAATAATAAAAAAATAAAAAAAATTTAAAAAAAGAAAATGCAAAGAGTTCCATAAATTTTAGTTCTGTGAAGGAGGTTCGTAGTGTCGCTCACAACTTCTGTATCCTTACTGATTTCTTTTCTCTGATTATTCTGTCAGTTATTAAAAGAGGAATGTTTGTATACTCCAAAAAAAAAAAAAAAAAGAAGCCTGTATCTCATTTATAACAGACCAGTAATTTCCATTTTGTGATGGTTTAAAGGAGGCAAGCTTTGACTGGAACCAGGAATAATTCCCAAATTATGTGTGCCTGAGGCTTATGCAAGACCCACATAAGAGTTATGTATTAGAAATGGGTTTGATTATAGAAATTCAAAATGGCAAAAATAGCACCTTTCTCTTGACTTTCTCCCTATTGAACAAAAATACCAATGAACACATTTTTTAAAAAATCATCAAAGATGAAACCAATAGAAAATAATTTGAACTCAAAGCTAGAATTGATTCTAATTTTTATTTCCTTCAGAACAGCATTGCAGTTCCTTTGATAATGCGACTGCAATAATCTATGAAAATAAAGAGAGAAGAAACAGCAGCTGGCTGGCTCGTCACGTCCAGTGAGTGCACACCCTCCGCAGAGCCGCCCTTTAGAATGCTTGACCTTCACACAGACAAGCGTTTACAGGACTCTTCAAGGCACTGCACAGATAACCAATGGAAATGGGAGCGTGGCACTGGGACCATTACACACTGTGGGCATAGGGTACGGATGCTCAAGCTTCTCTAGCCTGTGCCCCTGCCTGGGACCACGCCACGTCACCCCTGTGGACGGGCACCCCTCCGAGCGGACACTGCCTCCCACCCCCCCACCCCACCCACTCCCCCAGCAACTGCGCATCTTAACTCAGTGCCTGGTCTGGTGGAGGAAGCTCTGGGCTCACCTAAACCCTCCCTATTGAAACCTAAGCCCATTTCCTCTTTTCCTATCGTCAGTGTAGAGAGGAACAGCTGGTCACCACCCTCCACATAATAACCCTTCAGCATCCTGAAGATGGTTATTAGGTCAGCTTCTCTTCTCCAGGCTAAATAATCACAGATCCTTTAATCTTCCTCATAGGTCCTATTTTCCGAGTCTTTAATCGTTTCTGCTGCTCTCTACAGAATCCCTTTCAACTGCTTAAGTCCTGGTGTGTCACCTCTTCAGAGGGGTGGCACGGACCATCTGAAAAGCTGGGCAGCCGAAGATGTTGCAGGTACGTCTCCAGTGACAGGCAAATTCTGCCTGACGGTACAGCCAAGTGGCTGTGAAAGCTGCTTCTTTCCGTTCCTTCGGGCAGGTGGCAAACAGGGCAAGACAGTCACCTTCTCCCCGCCCCCCGCCCCCGGCAAAAACAGAATAATGACAGTAGTAACGACAACCGTAAAAACTAAACTGATGACATGAAAACAAGAGACTGAGACCGATGTCAAGTTTTTAAAACTATAACTGTGGCTGTTGGGATAATATAAGTAATTACCATTTGGACTGGATAATGCATCTCATGTGATTTTAAAAAAATAATTCACAAGCTTCCTACACTGATGTTTTTTGTTTTTAAATTTCCAAACGACTTTGTTGCATCCTTTTCAGCATAGAGTGTAGGCCTTCTTCTGTCAGATTGCGACTACATCGACTTCCGTTCCTACAACAGGGCCTTGCGAGCTGAGATGCTGGTGGGAATCACCTGAAGGCCACCTGGACAGCCCCTGGAGCACCTGGCTGCTGCATGTGCTGTGGCCTGGGCTTCGGCGTGTTTGCAAAGCTCCCCAGGTGAACATAATGTGCACCCAGGGTGAAACCGCAGCCGTGAACGTCTCCTAGGCAGCTCCCCACACACATGCTTGTAGAATCCCTGCACTCCCTGGGCTGACCCTTGTACCTCCTCTGACCATTTAGTTGGATTTCATGGTCATGATTAAATCTGTTCCTATTCTCTATGGTGTTATCTGCTCCTTCCAGCTTGGTTTCTTTGTACACTTAATGAACATACTTCCCATCCTATCCTTCAGAAAATTGATGAAAGTGCTTAAATAGCATTGAACCCAAGATTTTCCTGAGGGAAACACCACCTGTTATGTTCTTTCATATTGACATTGAGCCACTGGAAGTATGTTTTGAGTCCAGCTTCCAAGTATTATTTTACTTAGGATTTAGGCAGTGTTTTCCCATATGTTTACTGGAATTTCACATACAATGAACCCAAACATCACAGAAAACAATGAGGAACTGGGGTGGAGTTTCATTTTTCCTGTGGCTTAAGTGGAACGTTTCTTTTCTATCTGATTAAAATTATCTTGTGGATTTTCTTTATTGTTTAGCTACATACAAAAGCAGTTAATACTATACCTGAAAAACGAATGAACTTTAAACAAATTATATAATAATTCATTCACATTAATTTTTTAATATTTAAAATATAACCAAGCATATAATAGCTTCAATTAATTTTCAGACTATGTTTTCAAAGTCATGGTATATTTTTTGAACTTTTATTTTAGGTTGCAGGTTTGCGATATATGTAAATTGCATGTCCTGGGGGTTTGGTATATACATTATTTCATGACCAAATCCCAATAAGCATAGTCCCTGATTGGTAGTTTTTGGATCCTCACCCTCCTCCCACCCTCCACCCACCATTAGGCCCCGTTGTCTGTTGTTCTCCTCTTCGTATCAAACTCAAGATATTTTAATGCCATATGCTTCAATGCTGATAAGGGCCTCACCTAAAGCAGTGGAAACTTCATTTGTTTGTTTTGTTTTGTTTTGTTTCATTTTGGTTTGCTTGAGACAGAGTCTAGCTCTGTTAGCCAGGCTGGAGTGCAAAGGTGTGATCTCAGCTCACCGCAACCTCCGCCTCCCAGGTTCAAGAGATTCTCCCGCCTCAGCCTCCCAAATAGCTGGGATTACAGGCACCCACCACCATGCCCAGCCAATTGTTGTATTTTTAGTACAGACGGGGTTTCACTGTGTTGGCCAGGCTGGTCTCGAACTCCTGACCTCATGATCCACTTGCCTTGGCCTCCCAAAGTGCTAGGATTACAAGTATGAGCCACTGTGCCTGGCCAAGTAGTGGAAACTTTTAAAATCAAAATCTAAACAAGCTTTTAGATTCATTCAGTGAGTATTCATTGAACACCTACTGTAAGCCCAAAAGGTCAATACGAATTTATTCTGAGCCCTTTTATATCCATGTCTATACTTGGTAGATGGCGTCACTCTCGGACAAGGATGCTGAACCAACTCTAGTCGTAGCGTATTGTGGTTCTTCTCAGAGGGAGTCTGTGCTTCCTAGACAGAGACAGAGGAAAGCAACCTCTCTGAAAACAGTGACACATCTCTTTAGATTTGGAAGTTGAAATATGATTGGCTTCAACCACGTTAAAATGTCTCCATCCTTTATTATTGCTATTAATCAAAGATAGCCAGGAGAAAATGTCATCTTCTGATTAAGAGATGCTTCTCTTTTCCTTTAAAAAAAAAAATCCTAGTTTTGTCTACGTATGAGTCAGCAATGTGATACAAGATGTAAGTCTCTGTCTGAACAAGGAACGGGAGAAATAAAATATATTTTAACCTGTCACCCTGGGTGGGCCTTCTTGTGTTCTTCCCAGTTTAGCAATAAAATAACATTGTTTCCAATGTGGCAATTTCCTTTTATTCTTGAAACAAGTAAACTGTAAATTGCAAAACAGAACAGGATAAAAGCATAATTACTGCTTTTATTTATTCATACCATATTAATGTAATATAATTATCCAGTAAGTAGGCAGACTCTTATGAATATTCAACAATAATGACAACAAAAAGCTGCAAAGTGGTTATTCTAATGAACACATATAAAACAAAAACTTTAAGGCATGAAATCATTTTTTTGTATGTTTTAAAATGACGCCTGACAGCCGAAGCGTTCCACAGTGGAGTGAAGGCAGAGGCTGGGGGCAGGCAGATGCCAGGTCTTAGAAGGAAGCAGGGCGAGATTCTTACCCATCCCCATCAAGTTAGCCCTAAGTGCATGAAGGAAGGACTAGAGCAGCTCAGCAAATCTCCAGAAATAAAAGTGGAAGAAAAGTGGAAACATGAAGCAGTTTGAAGTTCTGCCAGACAGTGGCCCAGTCACCCAGGGCCTTCCCCAGGAGTTAAAATCAACATTGGCAAGAGAAGATCAGTGCCACATTGGACACTGGGAATGCAGAGTGCCTGGTGGGCAGAACAGCTCCTGGGGCACAGCAGGCCCAGGTGGCAGCGTGGAGGGCGGGGGAGGGAGGAGCCCGGTGGGTAACCCTGGTGCCAGAACCGGGATCCACCGGAGATGCACAGCGTGGGAGGGAGGAGCCCGGTCTTGATATTCGAACGGGCACATTTTGGTTTCTGGGAGTTGTAGCTCAGAAAACAATGTGAACTCCTGCACGTGGCCCGGACGCCCTGGTTTCAGGTCTGATTGGATTGGATTCAGCCAGGATGTACACCAGTTTGCAAGACTGATGTCACTGTGCACTTTCCGCCTCAAATCAAAGTTGATTGAAATATGCACAGTGAATAAAGGAGATCTCAGCTTAAAATGGAACAGTCCGTTACAATCATACAGGATATCTCTGAGCTCTCTGAGTTCTGTGCACCTGCACTATTGATCATTTTGCCTTATTTTGCCTAATCCTGACACAGCTTTGTGAGCGTTGTACTTTTTAAATCTTCCTGTTAATGCTTTGTGAGCGTTGTACTTTTTTCCTCTTTCAGACGAGGAAACAGAATCTAAGAGAGATTAAATTATGTTTCCCAGATCAATTTCCCAGGAGCTAGTAAGGGGCATCCATTCATTTATCCATTGATTCCGTAAGTGTGGACTAACCCGTTACCACATTCTAGGTGGTGGGGTGACAGTGGTGAGATCCACAGATGCAGTTCCATCCTCATTGCATTTACAGCCCAGAAGAAGAGGAGGGCGTTAAACTCCAGTACGAATTATATAAAGGGGTAGAATATAATGGATATGATGAAAAAGTAAAGGACTGCATTTAGAAAGCAACACGTAACATGAGACCAGGGCATGAATATGAAATATCCATGCCAAAGAGTGTATAAATTTATTCAGAGAAGAGGGAAGAACGTATGCCAAGAGCCTGGGAAAGGAAATGTCATGTGACTGAAATGTGGACAAAATGAAGGTGTACTGATAAGAGATAAGCCTGGGAGTTTGGTCAGTTAGGGGGAGCCATGGTTCCAGTCTACCTAACTGCAGCATAAACGTTGCTAACACTTCATCTAATTCCCAGAAGCATCCTGGTTCAGACACTGATTGTTGTGGCTGTGTGAGCGCACATCCTCTTCTACCCGAGTGGAGTGCCAGCAAGATAGTCCGCATGTCTAAGAATTTTATATGTCCAATAAATATGCTCTATGCTTATAACTTAGAAAATATATTTTATAGAAACAGAATACAACTATGGATAAAGTTATAATTTTTATAAAGATGAAAGTAGGCATGACATAAAAGGCAGTTTTGTTTAATTATCATTGGGGCTGCTTGTGTATCTGTAGATCTTTGGAAAATAATATGATAAAGACATTTATAGTTCATAAATTGTTATGTGTTCATGTCATAAAACTTATTTTTCTTACCTTCACTTGAGTTAAATTACAGATTCTATTAAGATAGTAAAAATATTCACATAACTTATGTACTGGTGACCATAATGCCAAATGAGATAACCCTTCTTAAAGTATTATCCTTTTTAGTTTTTCTTAATTTTCCCTTGATAAATTTTACTGTCCCAAGGAAGACACAACTAGAACTGCCAATACAAGTTTTAAAGTAACAACTGGATTCAGAAAAAATTTCAGAGGACGTTAGAGTATCCAAGGCAATGGTGTCTACCTAACCCTGCATGTCAAAATAACTGAGCAATTAGAAGAAAAACAAATGGAACCACACAGCATGGCTAGAAGAAAGGGACTATCACAGTCCTTTATTTAGTTACCTGTAGTAGAAAGTGTCTACATGAATAGTTTTTTCTTGAGCTCTCATGGCAAGACTTTTCAGAGAGTTAGGGAATAAAGAAAAGCTGCCCAGAAGTAAGAAAAGGAAATAAAAGCCCAAAGATTGACTTAAAGTCACCCCAAGAAGCTAGAGAAATAAATTACCAAGAAAGGATCCTGATAGATCAGAGCACCTGGGAAGGGGCTTGGGCATACACAAGGCTCAAAGTCGTGCCTTTGGAAAGCAAGGCACTGGGGAGAGAGGACGGTAGACGAGGAAGGAGCAGCCCCTCTGGAGACTTGCTGCAAATAAGAAGCAGGGGCTGGAGAGAATCTTGGGGATCCTGCAAGACAAAGGACAAACTATAGGACAAACCATTTCTCCTCACTTCTCCCCTCCAAGCCACAGTTTGCTACACCAGAGAAAAGGGCTTTTTGGACTAGGAGGCTTAAACCACTACGAACAAAAACGTTGAACTCAAAATGCATATGTATAAACAAACCTTACTTGCAAACTTACTATTGGAAGAAAACAGTAAATAAAAATCATTTCAGGTGGTTACAGTTTTCTCTCTCAATCCTTCTTTATTAAAAAAAAAAGGTGTTATTCAAGTACTCGAGACTTAATCAAATGTCCTTGATAAACATTCTGCAATAATTTTTAAATGCAGTATCCACTTCAATAATTAAAAACAAAAATAATTAAGTAAAAAAAGGAAAGAAATGTTGATCAAACTTGGGAAATAAAAGAAAATACAAAAGCATCTAAAAATGATGACTAAGTCACAAGGTTATAAGAAAGAATAAGTTTAAATAAAAATTCAATAAAAAATATTGGAGAAAGGAAAGAACAACCAAGAGAATAAAAATGAGGCTAAAAAAACTGTCAGAAAGAAAGGGGTTGAAATGGGCAACAGGAGCTACTAAAGAAGTGAAATGAAACAATGGAACAGAATTAATTCACACAACTCTAGTGGAAGAGAACATTGTAGAAATAAATAAAAGATAAGTCGACACATTGAAAGAATCTTCCAGATATCCAGCATAAATAACCCAGAATGATTTTCTCAGGGATGTATCCTATTATAACAATTAGATTTTGATTTGAGTTCCTTATAAATTCTGGATATTCGACTTTTTCAGATACATAATTTGTGAATATTTTCCCCCATTCTGTAGGTTGTCTGTTTACTCTGCTGATAGTTGATTTTGCTGTGCAGAAGCTCTTTAGTTTACGTAGGTCCCACTTGCCAATTTTTTCTTTTGTTGCAATTGCTTTTGGGGACTTAGCCATAAATTATTTGCCAAAGCCAGTGTCAAGAAGGATATTTCCTAGGTTTTCTTCTAGGATTTTAATAGTTTAAGATCCTACATTTAAACTTTAATCCATCTTGAGTTAATTTTTGTATATAGTTTAAGGAAGGGGTCCGGTTTCATACTTCCACATGAGGCTAGCCAGCAATCCCAGCATCATTTATTGACTAGGAAGTCCTTCCCCATTGCTTATTTTTTGTCAGTTTTGTTGAAGATCAGGTGGTTGTAGGTGTGTGGATTTGTTTATGGGTTCTTGTATTGTGTTGCATTGGTCTATGTGTCTCTTTTTGTATCAGTACCATGCTGTTTTGGTTACTGTAGCTTTATAGTATAGTTTGAAGTTGGTTAATGTGATGCTTCTTGTTTTGTTCTTTTTATTTAGGATTGCCTTGGCTATTTGGGCTCTTTTTGGTTCCCTGTGAATTTTAAAATAGTTTTTTTCTGATTCCATGGAAAAATGACATTGGTAGTTTGATAGGAATAGTGTTGAATCTGTACATTCCTTTGGGCAGTAAGGCCATTTTAACAATATCGATTATTCCAATACATGAACATGGAATGTTTTTCCATGACACAGATTGATATTTGTGTTATCTCTGATTTATTTCAGCAGTGTCTTAAAGAGATCTTTCACCTCCTTGGTTAGCTATATTACTAGGTATTTCTCCTTTGTGTGGCCATTGTAAATGAGATTGCTTTCTTGATTTCACTCTCACCTAGAATATTATTGGTATATAGAAATGCTACTAATTTTTATACCTTGATTTTGTATCCTAAAACTTCATTGAAGTCATTTATCAGTTTTAGGGAACTTGGCTAAGTCTTTTGGGTTTTCTAGGTATAGAATCATATTGTCAGCAAAGAGAGATGGTTTGACTTCCTCTCTTCCTATTTGTTTGCCTTTTATTTCTTTCTCTTGCCTGATTGCTCTGGCTAGCAATCCCATTTTCTTTGGGCATATACCCAAAGAAAAATAAATAATTCCACCAGAAAAACGCATACACTTGTATGTTTGTTGTAGTGTTATTCACACTAGCAAATACATGAAGTTAACCTAGTCGCTCATAAACGGTGGATTAGATAAGGAAAGTGTGGTACATATACACCATGAAATACTGTGCAACAATAAAAAGTAATGAAATCATGGCCCTTGCAGCAACATGGCTGCAGCTGGAGTCTGTAATCCTAAGTGAGTTAACACAGGAACGTAAAACCAAATGCCACATTCTCACTTATAACTGGGAGCTAAATGCTGGGTACTCATGGACATAAAAGAGCAACAGTAGACATTGCGGACCACCAGAGAAGGGTGGAGGGAGAGGAGGATTGAAAACCACCTATGAGGAACTATGCTCACTACTTGGGTGAGGGGATCCACACCCTAAACCTCAGTATCATGTCATGCACCCATGTCATAAATCTGCACATGTACCCCCTGAATCTAAAATATGAGTTGAAACTATCAAAAAAGAAATACAACTAAAACTTTTGCATTTTGAAAACCAATCAGATTTTAAGAAAAAAATGTCTGCAGGGCTTCAAGGAAGAGAGATCAAACACCTTCCAAGAGCAAGAGAATTAGTTTGACCTCAGAATTCTCAAAAGTAGTTAACAAACAAAATAATAACAGTAATAATAGTGATGACGGTGCAGTAATTTCAAGAAAATCAAGGAATCAAGGGAAAAGGAAGAGTGGAACAAAGATTTTATAATCAACCATCCATGTAACCATCTATATAAGTATGAAGGCTACAGAAAAATGATGTTAATCACACAAAATATAGGGGCTATCAAAAACCCAAGCCCTTCTTCAGCAGTTGATAAGCGTCATCCACCTAAAAGTGGACTGCAGAAACTTCAGAAAACCCCGTAGCAAGAAACTCATATAACTAACATTTCAAATAGGACTCATACGAAGATGGAGAAAATCATGAAATAATATATAAATGACCTGACAAAGTAGACAATGCAACAACTAAAAACTGCAGAAAGAAAGGCAAACAGGAAAGTAGAATAAACTTTTGTTATTTAGGTAATAGTTCAAAGTCAACGAATACCATGCAGATCTAGCAAGCCAGAGTGTTGAAAACAAATGTTGAAAAACAAACACAAGAGATGAAGATTTTAAAGAAGGTATGAGTACAAATGTAACAATGCAACTAAAAATTCAAACTTTCCTAAATACCAAAATAAATGTGAAGCACAAAGGGAAAATAAGCATTTTACACACAGAAAGAATATAACAACAATAACATAATATACATCATATTAAAATACTATGACAAAGTTGAGGCAACATATATCAGCCACATCAATAAATGTAAATGAGCTTCAAACATCTATTAAAAATGACTTTCTGGATATTAGCCCTTTGTCAGATGAGTAGATTGCAAAAATTTTCTCCCATTCTGTAGGTTGCCTGTTCACTCTGATGGTAGTTTCTTTTGCTGTGCAGAAGCTCTTTAGTTTAATGAGATCCCATTTGTCAATTTTGGCTTTTGCTGCCGTTGCTTTTGGTGTTTTAGACATGAAGTCTTTGCCCATGCCTATGTCCTGAATGGTACTACCTAGGTTTTCCTCTAGGATTTTTATGGTATTAGGTCTAACATTTAAGTCTCTAATCCATCTTGAATTAATTTAAGGAGTAAGGAAAGGATCCAGTTTCAGCTTTCTACTTATGGCTAGCCAATTTTCCCAGCACCATTTATTAAATAGGGAATCCTTTCCCCATTTCTTGTTTCTCTCAGGTTTGTCAAAGATCAGATGGCTGTAGATGTGTGGTATTATTTCTGAGGACTCTGTTCTGTTCCATTGGTCTATATCTCTGTTTTGGTACCAGTACCATGCTGTTTTGGTTACTGTAGCCTTGTAGTATAGTTTGAAGTCAGGTAGCGTGATGCCTCCAGCTTTGTTCTTTTGACTTAGGATTGTCTTGGAGATGCGGGCTCTTTTTTGGTTCCATATGAACTTTAAAGCAGTTTTTTCCAATTCTGTGAAGAAACTCATTGGTAGCTTGATGGGGATCCAGAACCTACAAAGAACTCAAACAAATTTACAAGAAAAAAACAAACAACCCCATCAAAAAGTGGGCAAAGGATATGAATAGACATTTCTCAAAAGAAGACATTCATACAGCCAACAGACACATGAAAAAATGCTCATCATCACTGGCCATCAGAGAAATGCAAATCAAAACCACAATGAGATACCATCTCACACCAGTTAGAATGGCGATCATTAAAAAGTCAGGAAACAACAGGTGCTGGAGAGGATGTGGAGAAATAGGAACACTTTTACACTGTTGGTGGGATTGTAAACTAGTTCAACCATTATGGAAAACAGTATGGCGATTCCTCAAGGATCTAGAACTAGATGTACCATATGACCCAGCCATCCCATTACTGGGTATATACCCAAAGGATTATAAATTATGCTGCTATAAAGACACATGCACACGTATGTTTATTGCAGCACTATTCACAATAGCAAAGACTTGGAATCAACCCAAATGTCCATCAGTGACAGATTGGATTAAGAAAATGTGGCACATATACACCATGGAATACTATGCAGCCATAAAAAAGGATGAGTTTGTGTCCTTTGTAGGGACATGGATGCAGCTGGAATCCATCATTCTTAGCAAACTATCACAAGAACAGAAAACCAAACACCGCATGTTCTCACTCATAGGTGGGAACTGAACAATGAGATCACTTGGACTCGGGAAGGGGAACATCACACACCGGGGCCTATCATGGGGAGGGGGGAGGGGGGAGGGATTGCATTGGGAGTTATACCTGATGTAAATGACGAGTTGATGGGTGCAGCACACCAACAAGGCACAAGTATACATATGTAACAAACCTGCACGTTATGCACATGTACCCTACAACTTACAGTATAATAATAATAAATAAATTAAAAAAAAAAAATAAATAAAAATGACTTTCAATATAGCTGAGTAATCATAGACATAAATATGTGTGTGTGCATGCTATATATATCTATGATTTATATATAAATACATGATTTTACACACATACATATGTATGATTTTGCATACATGCATACATACACATTTATAGTAAAGTAATTCAGAAACATAAGAATAAAGATATGGGCAAATATATACCAATTATATGGAAACAATAGGAATGCAGGGGTTGCAGTCCTAATGCTAATCAAAATATTATCCAAGCTAAAAAGCATTATGTGGCAAGGGCATCTTTTAGTACTGAAAGATACAATACACATGGAAGATATTGCAAATATAAATTCATACGTACCAAATAATTTAGCATCCACTTTATGAAAAGTAACAAGGGAGATGCAAGGGGAAATCATGCAAATAGGAGATTTTAACACTACTCTCAGGTAGATCACTGGAACACAAATATCGTCACAAAGAAAACACAATTAAGTTACATAAACAAATGTTACAAATAATACTCTCATAATGCAATAACAGTAAAAAGCAATGTCAAATTAAAAGGCCATCCACTTGGAAATTTAAAAATAAGCTTTCTAAAGTAAGTCTTGAGTAAAAGGAGAAATACAAACACTAGTACAGAACTTATGAAAAATAATGGTAAAACACTGGAAATCAGACATGTGGAAAATACTTAAAGCAGTGATCATGGGAAAAGTCATAGCTTTAAAAACTCATATCAGTGCAAATTTAAAAAAAATTTAAAAGCAGATTAAATTTCCAACTCAGAAAACTAGGAAAATAGTAAAAATATCAAAAGGAAATAACAAAAATAAAAGCAGAAATTACTAAAATAGAAAATAGAAAAAGTTGGTTTAATAATCTGTATTCTTTTTATCGAAATAAAAAGTCACATAACCTATTGGCTAATTTAATAATAAAAGGGAGAAATCACAAGTTTAATTACTAAGAAATGTCCAAGGAGAAACATAACAGAAAAAATAATAAGATTACTTGAAAATCTTTCTTGCAAATAAACTTTAAACACTAGACAAAGTGGATAATTTTCTACAGAAAAAACCTAATTACCAAAACTGACCATTAGAGAAAGACAACTTAAATAGAGGAATTGCAGAAGAAGTAGAGAAGGAGCACTCAGGTAGTTCCATAGGGGAATTGTTCCAACCTTCATAAAATTATTAATAGGTGAGTCTATGGCACAAAACTCACTATAGAACATACATATAAAGAAAAGCTTAACAAATACTTTTATGAAGATAGTATAACAGTAATTTCTAAATCTGCAAAAAGGAAACAATAATACACCGTGTGCAAATAGGATTCATTCCTGGAATACAACATAGGTTTAATATTAGAAAACTCATTCACAAAATACATCATTACATTTTACTACATTATGTTTATTAGATCTGTTATATAACAGATGTAAGGAGAAAAACCTTACATGTTATTTTAAACATTAAAAAACTTTTATCAAAACTCAATTCCAGATTGAAAATTTTAAAAAACACCCAAAGAAGTAAGAATTGGCAGTTATCCCCTTAACGTAGTCCTTGACATACTAGAAACATAATTTCAGAACAGAAAACTGTAATCATTATCTCTGTTGCTAATTCAAATTATACTGGATGTATTGCTGGAAACACTACAATTTAATGTGTCATAACAATGAGACATAAAATAATTGAAAAAATATAACTAAGATGAGCTCTCTCTACTGATGATACGAGTGTATCTGAAAAGCTAGACAAAGATGGGACTTACTAAAACAGTAATCAAATTCAAAGATGTAGCAGGAAATCTTATTAATTCACAGCAATCAATATTTTTCATACGCACAAACAATGAAAAATAGGGGATTAATGGCAGAGAAACTGCATTTATGAAAACAGCAGAGGATATAATAATTAGTAATAAGTTTAAAAATATCTATGCAAAATCTACATCAGAGATACTTTAAAACATCCTGAAGGACACAAAGGAAGACTTGAGCAAGTAAGATATCAGTTGTTCTTAGATAAGATGACTCAATGTCATAAACATGCAATACTCACTAGTAAAATAGTATTCCAGTAAAAATATGAATGTGCTTTCTTAGGGGGCTAGAAAACTTGATGCACGTGTTTGTATTAAAAAAACATATAAAATAATAAAATCTAAGGGATAAAAGAAAAGAGCAGCCATATGGAAGATGGGCCCTATTGGGTATGGATACATCCAAAAACCCTGTAATTAACAGTGTGGTTCTGAAACATGGATAAACACACAAAACAGTGGAATAAAATAGAAAACTCCCAAAATAGGTTTAAGTACATATTGAATTTCGTATACAGGCAAATCTTGGAAATATTTTCAGGTTCATTCCAGACCACTTCAACAAAGGGAAAATTGCAATAAAATGAGTCACACAAATTTTTTGGTGTCCCAGTGCATATAAATGCTCTGTTTACACTATATCATAGTCTATTAAGTGTGCAATAGCATTATTTCTTTAAAAAGTACATACTGTATTTAAAACATATTTCACTGCTTATGAATGCTAACTATCATCTGAGTCTTCAGTGAGTCCTAATCTTTCTGCTGGTGGAGGGTCTTTCCTTGATGTTGATGGTTGCTGACTGATCAGGATAGTAACTGTTGAAAGTTGGGTTGGAAGTGGCAAAAAACAGGACAAGAATGAAGTTTGCTGCATTGATTGATTGACTCTTTCTTTTATAAAAGGTATCTTTGTAGCTTGACATGCTGTTTGATAGTAGTTTAACCACAGTACAACGTCTTTCCAAATTGGAGTCAATCTTCTCAAATCCCACCACTTTATCAAACAAATTTATCTATTAAATTTATTATCAAATAAATTTAACAAAATATTTGTTTTCATTTCAACAATGTTCACAGCATCTTCACTAGAAATAGATTTCATCTCAAGAAACCACTTTCTTTGCCCATCGACAAGAAGCCACCCCTTACCCATTCAAGTTTTATTAAGAGACTGCAGCAATTCATTCATGTCTTCAGGCTTCACTTGGAATTCTAGTTCTCTTGCTGTTTCCATTACATTTGCAGCTTCTTCCTTCACTGAAGCCTTGAGCCCTTCAAAATCATCCAATCAACTTTTTCCAAACTCTTGTTAATGTTGACATCTCGATCTCCTCCCGTGAATCATGTTCTTAATAGCATCTAGAATGATGAATCCTTTCCAGAAGGTTTTCCATTTATTTTGCCCAGATCAATTAGAGGAATTACTATCTATAACAGCTGTAGACTTGCAAAATTTATTTCTAAAATAATCATACTCGAAAGTCAAAATCACTCCTTGATCCCTGGGCTACAGACTGAATGTGTGTTAGCAAGTATGGAAACAACGTTCATCGCCTGTACATCTCCATCAGAGCTCTTGGGTGACCAGGTACATTGTCAATAAGCAGGGATATTTTGAAAAGAATACTTTTTTTTTTCTGTAAGTCTCAACAGTGAAGTTCAAATGTTCAGTGAACCATCCTGTATACAGAAATGCTCTCATTCAGGCTTTGCTGTTCCATTTCTAGAGTACATGCAGAATAGAGTTAGCATCATTCTTAAGGGCCCTAGGATTTTCGGAATGGTAAATGAGCATTGGCTTCAACTTAAAGTCACCAGTTATTTTAGCCCCTCACAAGAGAGTCAGCCTGTCCTTTGAAGTCAGGCACTGATTTATCTTTTCTAGCTATCAAATTCCTAGATGGCATCTTCTTCCAGTGGAAAGATATTTTTCTACATTGGAAATCCGTTGTTCACTGTGTGTAGTTTCATCACTGATCTCAGCTCGATCTTCTGGGGAACTTGCTGCAGCTTCTACGTCAGCACTTGCTTCCTCACCTTGCACTTTTACGTCATGGAGACGGCTTCCTTCCTTAAACCTCATGAACTAACTTTTACTAGCTTCAAAGTTTTTTTCTGCAGTTTTCTCACCTTTCTCAGCCTTCACAGAATTGAAGAGTGTTAGAGCCTTGCTCTGGCGTTCTGGCTTAAGGCAATGTTGTGGCTGGTTTGATCTTCTATCCAGACCACTCAAACTTTCTCCACATCAACAATAAAGCTGTTTGCTTTCTTATAATTCATGTTTTCACTGGAGTAGTGCTTTTATTTTCTTCAAGATCTTTTTTTTTTTTTTTCATTCACAACTTGGCTAACTGGTGCAAGAGGCCTATCTTGGCTTTCCCCATGCCTTCCTCACTAAGTCATTTCTAGCTTTTGATTTAAAGTGAGAGAGGTGCAAGTCTTTGTTTCACTTGAACTCTTACAGACCATTGTAGGGTTATTAATTGGCCTAATTTCAATATTGTTGGGTGTCAGGGAATACGGAGGCCCAAAAAGAGGGAGAGACATGGGAAAGTTGATGGTTGGCAGAGTAGTCAGGACACACAACATTTATCAGTTAAGTTTACTGTCTTATATGGATACAGTTTATAGAGCCCCAAACCAATTTCAATAGTAAGATCAAACATTACTGATCACAGATCACCATATATAATAATAATAACAAAGACATTTGAAATATTGCAAGAATTATCCAATGTGACACAGAAACATGAAGTGAGCACATGCCCGTTGGAAAAATGTCACCGACAGGTTTGTTTGAGGCAAGGTTGCTACAAAGTTTTAATTTATAAACTGCAATTTCTGCAAAGAACAATACAATTAGGTCTGCCTCTGCAATGAAAGTAGTATCTTAAATATCTGGGGCAAAGATTTTTTAAAAAAATATAACTGGTTCTCTGTCAACTGGATGGCCATTCAGAAAAAAATATAAATTTAGATCAATACCTAACACTCTACCCAATAGGGTTAAAATGGATCAGGAATCTAAGTGTAAAAATAGCATTATAAAAACAATAGAAGAAAACACAAATGAATTCCTCTGTTGCCTAAGTATACATCACAATGTAAATGCAATGAAAGAAATGAATATATTTGACTAAAACAAAAGAGAAAAAAACCAGTAAAAATAAATAAATAATTTGCATGAGAAAATGGCTTCAGAGTTTTTTTGTTTTTTCTTTGAGGTGGAAGTCAAAGACAAATGATAAACTAGAAGAAAACCTTTGCAATATATATCATAAACAAAGGAATAAAATCACCGATACACAAAGAAAATTATAACAATAAGCCATAACTCCATGGCCATAACATAAAAGAGAATATAAACTCCTACGCAAATGAGTAGTCCTTTGCATAGCCCATTCCCTCCTGATTCATTTCAGTGTTCATTTGAAATGATTCAGTGTTATCAAATGATGAAAGGTTCAGCTTTTATCATTTCATCCATAAACAACCCAGCAGGGCCTCTGTGTTCATCGGAGCCTCCCAGACGTGTCTGAACCCCCTTTATGCCCAATTTGCCACTCTGTAAACATGCAACAGGAACAGGCCCATGCAAACAAGAATGGGAGATTTTTATACCAGGTACCTGGAGTGTGGATTTTGAGTGGGCAATTGGGGGACTGATGAGCCTTTGAAGTAGCCAATTGATGGCTCAAATTTACTGATAACATCTTTTTAGAACCATTTTTTAAAGTGAGAGATATTATGGAATCATGTTTTAAAACATTAACTCTGGCACCAACCTCTTTGGGTCCATCTAAATCATCCAGGTGTGTAACTTGAAGCAAATTGTTTAAGCTAAATCACAGTGTCTTTATAGAGGGGAAAAACAATAGCAGTTACCTCCCAGGGTTGTTTGTGTGTGAAGTAATTTTAATATATATAAAGCCTTTGGAATATGACCTAGTAAAAAGCAAGCACACAATTATTGTGAGCTGTTATTACTATTGATTAGCATTTTTTACATTATTATAAACTTTTAAAACTGTGTACTAGCTCTAAAAATACAGAAAAAGAATTAGAAATAATTTAAATTTTTGTCCAATATAGCTGATTATCTCAAACGCTTGCTTTTTTATTTACGCATTTTTACTCTGTAAATAATGATTAAAATACTACTGGGTGTTCAACCCATATATGTGTAAAATGACCTCTTTGAGAACAGGGACTGGGCATTAGTCATTTTCACTTTCCTGTGCCTAGCATTGCACAGAGTTGAAAAAATAGCACACACTCTAGAAGAGTATGAAAATAAATGAAGCCACTCTAGTTTACTATTAAAACAACTATTAGATAAAATTGGGCTGAATAAACATGAATACATCACAGATTACAATTGTACAGAGCGGTTACGATGTGGCTGCTAACACCCCCTACCTAGTGATGTCTGAGCCCAGCAGCCAATAGTAATGAAGGCATTTAACTCTGTCCTGGTCTTTCATGTATCTCCCAGCCCCCACCCCCCACACCTTTGGTCTCTGTTTTAATTCTGGGTCATCGTGCAAATGCCCATTGTGTATCGTATTTTCCATTTTCTGAATGAGCCTCACTATAAAGGTTTTTACATTTGAAGTGTATAAACTTTGCAGAGAAGTCTTGATCTTTCTAAATGCAGTTACCCTATAAGCACTAAGACTTCGTCAGTTACAGATTATTTCTATACCCTAATGATTCTAGTTACTAATCTGTAAATATGAGCTTTTGGCTGTGCAAAGTCCCATGGTTTGCTCTTCCTCCTTATTGTCCCTCCAGATGCCTGCGAATGCCATTGTTCACCTGGAGGATGACTCCCCGTAGGACACCTCGCATGCAGAAAAACAAACAAACAAGCAAAACTTCTTTGTGGATTATTTTTCTACATTTACAAACTGAGAATAAATAAACTGAGAAAAGAAGAAAAAAATGGGCCAGCATCAAGACATGCCTCAATATTAATATGCTGGTACATTTATTTATTTTTCTGTAAGTATGACTTTTTCACAAAATCCAGATTCATGTAAGACATTTTTCAAAATATTCATAGAGAATGTGTGTTCAATGGCAGCATATTATTCCACCTACTAAATATGTTACAATTAATTTCATCATTCCTTTGACGACAGCATAAATACTGTTTCCAACTTTTTCTGTTTTAAATGCATTCATTAAAGGTTTTGCACATACATTTTTGCACTGTTTATCTGAGTTGTTCCTCAGGGAAAATACTTCGTGAACACTTCAAAGGGTGTTAACACACAGCCCCAAACTGCCCTCTTGGAAATTTTGAATATTTAGTAATCCACCACCACGCCCGCAGTTTCAAGGTAAGTGTCCATTGGATTAAACCCTTGTCAACATTGGTGTGGTGATTTGTTTAAACCCCAGCCTGTGTTACTGGTAAGTAGAGAAAATGCATGGGGGTAGTTGCTGTTTGCTTACTGAATTGAGGTTTTTCTGCTTGTGACATAGGCTGTTTGTGTCACTTCTCTCTGGATTGCCTGTTCATACCTTTTAATCACTTTGCTATTTAACTTTTTTATCTTAATGATTGGTAGAAGCTTTTTAAAACTATGTAAATAGTAACCCTTTATCTTATACATGAAAATTTGTTGTACTTTTTTTGTTCTTAAACTTTAGATTTTACTTATAGTGTTGACAGTTTTACAGTTGATGGTAGTTGCATGTATGTGTCTTCCTTGCTTGTGTAGTCTCTCTCTGTTGCTTGCACATTTAACATACGTTTCCCTAATTACCTGCACATCAAATACTTTCTTCTTTATCTGTATATCATTTTTCACCTGCAATCTTTAATCTGCAAGGACATTATTTTACATTGATGTAAATATTAGTACATAAATGTAAACCTTAAAGGTAAAAACAACATGAAGTCATGATTTAACTTTACTTTTTATTCCCAATAGGTAACCAGTTGATCAGAAACAGTTATTGAACCATTATTCCTTTCTCTATTGATTTGCAATACTAATTAGTTTATGGATACCTTGCTTATATCAAATGAGATCAGACTTTGGGGATTGTCTATTTCCTCTTGATGTGTTTGTCTTTGTGTTATTACTGGTATTATCACACTTCTTTATATACTGGAGTTTTGCATTACTTTTCACATGTTTATGTATGAAAACAATTAAAATTAATGCATTTGTTGTAGAAAATGTAGAAAATATAGAGGCAAAATAAAGGAAGTAAAACCCACCCAACGCCTTGCCAGAAGACAGACTCACACGTATTCCGTTGGTTTACTTAGGCACTGATTTTCTTTTAGTTTGGGCCCCACTACATGGACTCTGCGTTGTCTCAGAGCCCCTCCTGGCTTGTGCTCTCCTTCTCCCTGCCTGCTTTTCCTCCTTCCCCCGACTCCCCTCCCTGCCCCACTTCCCATCCCAGGTGTGGCCTGAGATTGGTCAGGTCTTGCTGAAGCAGTACCCCAGCTTGCAGCTGCCACCAGCCCTGCTATCCCCTCTCTTTCAGGGACGTTCTATCCCTCCTCCTTACCTCCCTGCCTCACAAGGCGCTCCCAGAATTATTATTTTTAATTTCCTGTGCTCAGTGGAGGAAATTCTGTCTTAGGCTAGATTCAGTTTGGCCGAAGTGGACATCGGATCATTGCTCACTAAAGATTTTTCTTACCTTATGAAGTGGTCAACTCCTAGGCCCCTTAGCTTTCCAAAGCTAGAGAAGAATTGTAAAATGGGGCATGAAACTTAATTGCAATTTTTTTAAATATGAAGGGTGCTAAGATACATGAGCTTATATAAACAAAAGAACATCAATAGTTGAACAGTGGGGAAATTACTGTAACTCTTGTAAAGACCCCTCTGTAAGCAAAAGCATTCCCGTCGGGAGGTGCATAGCTCTGAAAGGTCAGGAAGCTCATTTTCTTCTAGTCTCAGGTAGTAAAAGAGACACAAGTATAGCAAACCTAGTAAAGTGCCACAGTAATCTTTGCATAAGTGTATAGCGGCGTAGCGCTTCAACTGCAATGATTTACTATTTATTGTGAAAGAAGGTAGCTTACATGATGTGTCCAGGACTGTGTCCAGAGTGAGAGATGAGGAATTGGGGGGCGGATGGGGAGAAAACACATTGAAACACATCAACTTTTGCAATGAGCTGACATGGCTAAAGAATGAAAGGGGTTACTCCTATGGCCACGGTGTATACAATCACCGTGAGTTTAAAACTGTCTCAAAGGGAATACTAGTGGGAGTGTTTAGGTCCACAATTACAGTAAATGAAGATTGAGAACGAGCAGAACCATTTCACTTAATTAGAAATGTTAAATAAGTACCACAAATGTACAGTAGTGTGTGCACTAAAATGAGAAAAATTGCTCACCCTGAAAAGCATTTTACTTATTTGCTTTTTTATTTGTTTACTTCTGTTATGTTTAGAAAACTATTAATATATCCCCCAACTAAAAGATAAAATAGGATATGGATAATAATTGCAAATGCTTTTGTCTTTAGAATATATATGTGTATACACATATACAAATCAATGTATATATGTGTGTATGTATGTTTTTGTATATATGTTCACATATATGAATGTGCACATAAGTGTGCGTTTATATGTATGTGTATGTGTGTGTATATGTGTGTCCGTGCATATATGTGTATATTGTGTATATATATGCATGTACATATGTGTGTATATGTATGTGTCTGTATATTGTGTGTATGTATGTGTATCTCTGCGTATATGTATGTATGTGTGTGTATATATGTGTGTGTGTGTGTATCTGTGTGTGTATGTGTGTGTGTGTGTCTTTGGAGCTTATGTACCCTGCAGGAATTAAAGGAAAAGATGGTTTTTACAGAGAGTGTTAAAGAGCTATTTTTCCTATATTTCTTCTTTTTGTCATGATTTTTAAATTATAATATACTAATTCTAATGATTTGCAGTGATGATCAGAATACTCTGAGTTGGGGTTTGATCAAGGGTTGACAGCATCCCTAATGAAATTTCCAGAAAGACTAAAGGAGAGGCTGGAAAGAGAAAAGAAGGGAGAGACAGAGAGAGGGAGAGAGAGAGAGGGAGAGAGAGAGAGGGAGAGAGAGAGAGAGGGAGAGAGAGAAAGTTGATGATAATAGTCTTCCCGTGAGAGCTTTCAAAGGCAGCCATCAAGAGTGTGGCTGCTGCCCTCATAATTCTGAACCTGTAATGGGAGTGTTCGTAGATTCGCCTCTTGAGCATGTGAACTGGAATTTCTCAAATGAAGGGAGTAGTTCAGACACAGTTCTATTTTTAACAGCAAATACGATAATGTTTCCGAAATTGTATCACTGTGTTTTGTGACCTCATCAAATCTGCTAAAGGAACCAAAATCAGCCCTGCCCTACATGTTCAATAGCATCAGGAGTCCCGAGTGTCATCAAATAAGAAGCTTTGGGGCCACCATTATTTAAATCGGTTTGGTTTAATTCTTTTATCGAGTTTATTTTCAGTTTCAGACATCACTGAAAAACATAGTAATCACAACTGATCGCATTGGGATTGGCTGCCACGTGACTTTGCTGTCATATCTTCATACAAGTTTAAAGCAGATGCCAAATAAACAAAATCTCTAAACAAAGCATTTCATTGTCCCAATGCTCCACTAATAACAAAATGATCTTCTTCACTACTCAAGTCACACTTACTTTTCTTGGCTCAAAATTTTGATTAAACAGGTAATTGCAAGAATCAACATTTCAAATGCTTGCATGCATATCTATCTCCAAGTTCTTTGCAATAGCAGTTATAATTAGAAACCTTCATGATACAAGTGTTCTACCTGCAGTTACTGCAGAAGTCCTACAACAATATGCTGTCTTCTAAATCAAGAAAATTATTTCCATATAAAGTGTATCTATCATACACATAAAGGGATAGAAACTGAGCATAAAAGAGAGAAGTTACTGTGCATAAAAATACTTAAAAGAAGACTTTCCATTTCAGTATTTAAAATGCATAGCCGGGTGTGGTGGCTCACGCCTGTAATCTCAGCACTCTGGGAGGTTGAGGCGGGCAGATCACCTGAGGTCAGGAGTTTGAGACCAGCCTGGCCAACATGGTAAAACCCCGTCTCTACCAAAAATAAAAAAAATTAGTCAGGCATGGTGGCAGGCACCTGTAATCAAGCTACTTGAGAGGCTGAGGCAAGAGAATGACTTGAACCTGGGAGGCAGAGGCTGCAGTGAGTTGAAATCACGCCACTGCACTCCAGCCTGGGCAACAGAGCGAGACTCCACCTCAAAAAAAAAAAAAAAAAAAAGGAAAAAGTGTCTTTCTTACTTTTAAGAATCTATAGGATGTTGAAGTTTTACTTTACTGCAAAAATTTAAAAAATGTGGATGTTTCTGAGGATAATTTTTTCTATCATGTTTACTATCTCTTCAAAGCAAAAATAAAGACGTTCACCTGATACACGGCCTCACAAACTGGGACCCGTGATTTTGAGCAGCGGGGACAGGGTGACGCCCACAAGCCCATCTGGCTCTTCCCCGACTTTTCTGTCGGAGAATGGCTGCGCTGACTCACTGCGCTGACTCACTGACACGGGGCCAGTTGCCGCTGTTGTGCTGCAAACGCAGGATGAGTAGCTGCGGCAGAGACCGTGTGCCTGGCCAAGCCTGAAATATTTGATATCTGACCCTTTACAGGGGAAACGTGCCGATTCCTGGCTTTGAGTGCAGACTCGCAGGAAGACAGAGTTTCCACAACGCTGTCTTCTCTCAATGTGTTGCCCAAGGATAGCTCTTGGGGAAGGCTATAGTCCAGAAATAAATGTTTCCTCAAGCACAAGAACATCAAAAACAAACTAGCTGCCAGTGATGGATATTCCACTCAGCACCAGAGATATGACAAAGTATTTCCAAACACGCGTCACTTTGAAGCAGGCAAGCCTGTGTTTTACATGCGAGAGTGAGGAGTGAGGCCCAGAGAAGGTCAGCTCCTTGTCCTCGGTCTCCCGCCCACCAGCCTCAGATCTGGCCCTCACACACTGGGCCATAACCAAGCTGGGTCATTGTACGTATTTATTCTCACATGCTTTAAGATATCAAAGAACAAAAACAAAAAGGAAATTATACTCCTTGATAAAATATGTATTCTAAATTTAATGAGAGGAAAATGAGGTTTTAATTTTCTTCTTTTCGGGCAGTGGGCACACTGAAGTGGGCTTAGTCTGCCATCAAAATGTGCAGCTGAGAGGTCTGCTGAATTTTCACTCTTAACTAAGCATGCAAGATGAGTACCAAAATCATTACATTTATGTGTTTTTAATGGCTTGTCTGGGTTGTGTTTTGTCCACAGCTAGTGACAGAGCTGAGTGCCAGCCAAGTTTTTTAGAATTCACGCAGCTCCATTTCCACATCGTAATTGGACAATACCGAGGGCTTCTGCCATTCCCCGGGCTATATTTCTGAATCAATACACAGCAGTCAGCCGGCGGGGGATCTTCCCAGCCTCCTCCCATGGTAATGAGGCACCCACCTGGCCCAGGAGACTCCCTCGCTGCAGGAGGGTGCATGTCGGGCGAGGACAGGGTGCTGCCTTTCACCTTAGAAGAGCTCTTTTTTTTTTTTTTTTTTTGAGACGGAGTCTGGCTCTGTCGCCCGGGCTGGAGTTCAGTGGCCAGATCTCAGCTCACTGCAAGCTCCGCCTCCCGGATTCACGCTATTCTCCTGCCTCAGCCTCCCGAGTAGCTGGGACTACAGGCGCCCGCCGCCTCGCCCGGCTAGTTTTTTGCATTTTTTAGTAGAGATGGGGTTTCACCGTGTTAGCCAGGATGGTCTCGATCTCCTGACCTCGTGATCCGCCCATCTCAGCCTCCCAAAGTGCTGGGATTACAGGCTTGAGCCACCGCGCCCGGCTCAGACATGGTCTTCAAGGGAAGTGAAGTCAACGCCCACCTCTGGTAACTTTGGCGATTCTTGTATTCCTTTGAGGGAAGCCCCTGGCGGTGTTGCTAGGCAGTACCCATTGTTTGTACCTGGCTATGATTTGCATTGAAGTTAACAGAATCAACACATAGCCTGTGGTGTGGAAGTAGAGACACCCTTTGACATAACAAAAGATAAAACCGAATCAATCCTTAGGCTGGCAGAACCAGGGAATCTGAGACTTTCCAGTTACGTGAAAATGCACTTCTCCATCACAACCACCAGCCTAATGGACCTCTGATCAGCTCTCTGATTGACATCCGAGTTTGTTAACCGTGATGTTTTTGCTCTAAACACTGACAGTCTCAAATGCGATTTGATGGAAATCTGAAGTTAGACAAGTTTGACTCGGTGATTTAAAACTATAAATCACCGTATTTTTCTTTTAAAGAAGACAAGTTAAGAAAATATGAACATTTTGGAAGCACCATAGAAAATAAACTAAGTATTTTGCGATCTTAGCACTGATATACAATACAGTTTTTTACGAAACATACTTGATTTCTTTACTAGGTACACATATATTTGAAATTTCAATGTCAATAATACAAAAACATATTTCTAATTTTCTTAGGAAAAGACTAATTGCTGTTTTGAATGCGTCACAGCTATATTGCAAAATACAAGTGACCGTAAATAAATCACATACAGGAAGATAGAGTACAGGCTATTCCGGGGGGAGGAAGAGTGTGATCTAATGTGCATTTGCTTTTCATCTACCATGAGTGGCCCCCCTTCTTTGAATTTGTCAGAAGAGCAAAGTAAACGGGAATGTTCTGGGATTGTGGCTGAACCACCCCCAGAAATCTGGAGGGTTCTGATGAAAAGCAATCAGTGGACAGGCAGACACCTTTTTTAAAATAATGGGGTCAATGGCTCTTATTTGTGAAAATAATTTATAGAAAGGCAAAAAATGATACACAAGTTATGCAATAAAATGTGTCACAGCCCATGATTGTACACATCACACCAAGATGAGCTCTGCAAGCAGAGAGCACACAGAGCCCCGTGACCCTGATAGAAGGCCAGTGAGATCCAACAGGCAGCTTTGGGAAGAGTATTAAGCTTCTGTAGCCTGAAAAGTAATTGATAGAACCATTATCATAGAATTAGTGGGACAAGAAATGAGTCTTCTATAGCACTATCACAAAAATATTGTTACATATAAAAATTTACTGGTGCAAGCTTGAAAATTAGTTTAACTTTCCCTCAGATTCAAAAGAGTTCAGTATAAAGGAAAAATAATTTCCCATACTTAAAAAAGATATTTATGACAATCACTATAGACTAAGTGGTTTTGATTTTTCTTTGCAATATTTATTATAAATGTATAAATATTTATCATAATTGTACTCTTTGCTTATATGTGTGTGTGCAATAAGCAATAAATCTAGTATTAAAACTTTAGTTCTGTTAACAGTTTTTGAGAAATTTTTCAACTGTTAAAAAAAGAATATTCTGTTTGAAGCATCTTAATCGATGACGACACTCAATAGGGTTTGAAATTGAAAAAAAAAATCAGTTTCAATATTTTTTTCTTTCTTTTTTGAAAATCATTTGTGAGGTGCAGAGTTTGGATATCTGGGTATGTTTAGTGTTTTCCCAAATAGGCATCAGCTTTATCTTGATCACGTGTTTTAAACTACTGGAGAAAACCTGTAAAACATTACTTGTTAATTTACATGGACAGAAAAAGGGCTATGTATATATATTATACATATATACATATTATATTATATATTATATAATATGAATACATATTATATATAATATATACATATTATATATATACATATTTATATTATATAATATATAATATGTATATATATTCATATTATATATAATATATAATACATATATATAATTATATTGTATTATATATAATATGAATTATATATAATATGAATATGTATTATATATAATTATATTAAATATAATTATATATAATATGAATATGTATATATACGTATTATATATATATATATATGTTTCAAACATGAAAGGAAACTTAAACCAGTAGAAATCAATGTTTAAATCAGAAGACTTGCTAGCTGCCATTGTGTTTTCTAAAACAGTTTCTAGGTGCCGGGCACATTGGGGTGGCTGCTTTTCATCAGCAGTCTCCGGATGCCCAATTTCCTCTTCATTTTCCCCCAAGCTATTGCGCAGGGCTTCTGCAAATGCAATTGCTAGCGGACTTAAAGAGTGATCTTTGCCTTTCCACTGGAAACCAGCCATTTGAGGTTACGTGACACATGCAATATATTGCACCTTCAAGCACCCCAACTCTCTCTTCGCCCTGATATTTCCAGATCCTGAAAGCATTTGGTGAGTGCGCGGTGGTCCCAGGCCACTGCTGCAGACTGTGTGGCCCCATGGCCGTGGGGAGGAAGGCGCTGCGCTGCCCACACCTCCAGCCTCCCCTCTACCCTCTCCGGCTGAGCACTGAGGAGGCCGCTGCTCCGTGTCCTGGATTCTGAGCAAAGCCGCGGACCTTAGACCCTCCCCAGCCTCAGGCGAGCCCCAATGCCAGCACCTGCTAAGAAATGGTGCATTGCTGGCTCATCCTGCAGACATTGAGCGGGGACGCACTTCCGACGGAGTAAGGCACCTAAAGTAGCCACAGAGGACACTGGGGGTGCAGGAGTAGCAGGAGCCCCGGCGGCCAGCAGGGGCCGTGGCGCGGAGCTGGGTGCGCGGCCGCTAGATGGCAGCGCAGCCCCGGCCTGGCCCGCGGGAGGCGGCGGCGCGCGGGGGACGCGGGGCGCGGGGCGCGGGGCGCGGGTGCCCGGAGGCTGGAGGGCATGGCCGGGCTCCTGCGTTTTCCCTCCGTGGCATCCTTGTCTCCACCCTCACATGTACTGCAAGCCCGGAGCCTCCGTAGGAGCCACTGCATTTTTATTTTCCTCTAAATTTCACACAGGTGAAGCCTATGTTTGAATCACTGAGAGTGAATTAAAATGAGGTTCCTGACCCGGGGTAGCTGCTCCGAACGATACCAGTTTCCTCTGCGAGAAGAATCGCGCCCCTTCGCGGGAAGCCACAGCCCGGGCCGGGGGCCTGGGTTCCAGATGCTGACGGTGCTGGCTGGGGTGCGGGGTCTTGGAGTCAGATGTTTACTGGGAGTCTGACTGCGTATTATTGTCTTGATCTATTTCTGAACAAAGTCCAAATAAAAGACATTGTACTTAAAATAATTTGAGAAACTTGAACTATATATTGCACTATTATTTTTTCCTCCCAGAGCATAAATGGGTGTATGGTTCTCTCTCTCTCTCTATATATACACACACACCTATAAACACATATATATTTCTTTAAATTATGTCTATATAATTTAAATATATAGTATGTGAATAATATATAACATGTATCCTATATATTATAAAAATCTAACTACAAATCTCCCCACACAAAGTCATTAAAGCATTATATATAGATATAATTTAAAGACATTGATTGATATTTTCTTAGTAGCATTAAATATGTGCCCTTTGATGGCTTTAAAAAAATGCCAAAATGTCATCAGTCTCATTCCAAGGTTGCAAACACTCGGTGCTCATAATTATTTGAAAGTCGGCTGGGAGCGGTGCTCACGCCTGTAATCCCACCACTTTGGGAGGCTGAGGTGGGCAGATCACTTGAGGTCAGGAGTTTGAGAACATCCTGGCCAACGTGGTGTGAAACCCATCTCTACTAAAAATACAAAAATAAGCCAGACATCGGGACATGTGCCTGTAATCCCAATTACCTGGGAGGCTGAGCAGAAGAATCGCTTGAGCCCTGAGGGAGGAACTTGCAGTGAGGGAGATCAGGCCACTGCACTCCAGTCCAGGCAACAGAGCAAGACTCTGTCTCAAAAAAAAAAGAAGAGTATGCAGTGGTCATTTTCCCTAACACACGCCAATGTCATTACAATCCTCATCACATAGTAAATAAGACATGGTGTAAGCAAGGGTGGCATTCAATAAAACAGTAAACTTTACACTGTGTACAATTTTAATTTATGCAAAATATGAAGTTGTCCTTTACCGTGATTAAGATCCAAGGCCTTCAAACACTCTCATTATTAGTAGCGTCTGTTCGGCTTCACACTGTTTTCTGCTTCATGCTGTCTAGGCCTCACACGTGGTTTTAATGCAGGAAAACTGTTGCTAGAAGTGCTAACTGATTCTTTTAGAGCTTTGATTAGAGCAATTATATTAAATTGAAAAATTATGTTCTCTTCAACGAGTTGTTTAAAAATCTAAGATAGCCTCCTTGGTCCTAATTGTCACAGGAATGAAACATGCATGTAGAATGCCTGTGAGCCGAAACATTGATCATGGGAGTGACAGCCCTTGTTCAATTCTTCACTCTGTGCGTGTTTCATGCCCCAGCATCCTCAAAACAAAAATGGTCTTACCTGGTTCTGCCTTATGTAAAGCAAAACATAAATACATTGATGTGTACGTCCAGATATGTACACCTATGGCCTATGTGTTCCTCATGTGTTGTCAAGTATCTTTTTGGAATTATTTAAAATGCAAAATAACACAATTCTTTCATATTTCATTTTTTTAAAAAATAAATTCTTCTTCAAAGATTTTGTTCTGGAGTCGTGTTCTGAGTAACGTTGTTGCTTAAAGCTTGAATAGTAATATTCAAAACCAAACAGCATGCTACTAAGGTATAAATTATGAAGGATCTTTATGGCTTTTGCAAATACAGTTGCTATGGGACTTAAAGGGTGATCTTTGCCTTTTTGCTGGAACTCAGCCATTTGTGTTTACATAACACAGAGATATTATCAACAAGCTCTATGCAGTTTGTAGGCCCTGGGTCCATAGACACGTTATCTGGACACTATTTGGGGTGCAATAGTGGCTACACTCCTACCATGAGGCAGCCTGCAGAGAACTTTGGGCCTCCCTGGGGTCGACGCCTGGGTCATTTTCTGAGGCCATGCAGTTGGTGAATACAAGGACATCGAGGGTTTCAAAGATCGACTGCTTAACCTTTGCTAATGTTTCCTCCTGACCACTGTGATTCTTGCAAAGCTCCCTTTGCACAGTTGAGCTGTGACCTGGGTGTCAGTGGAAGGTCACTGGGACCTCTTCTGCGGACAGCAGGAACCCTGATATTCCCTGTCCTTCACAACCTCTGCTGTCACTCACCTGTACCTGCCAGTCGTTGCTGACTGATGCTTGTCCCACAATGTATTAAATCCATGATTATTCATGAAAAAAAAAAAACAACAAATGTTTATAGTGTCATTCACAGTAGGCTGCCTTTACAATTGAACCCGAGGCAGTCCAATGGTCAAAGCATTTGGTCATTCCGCACCTGTTCCAGAGGTGGCAGCTACACAGAGGTTTTCAGAGTCATCAATGGTATCCTTCCCGCCTATGGATGACGTAAAGGCCATGAACATTAGGCTCTGGAACAGCAGAGAATAACGCTGGGCAGGCAGGAGCACACTCAGACAGAAACTGCTGATTTCTGAGCTTTCCGGACAGTCAGGTGCTCACACTCAGTGAATGCAATGATCATTTATACCGAACAATAAGCTGTACTGCTGAATATTATTTTTTTCTAATGACTCATTATGCTGGAATGATGAGGAGATGAGTAGAATATAAGTGTATTAAAAACATAATTGCTTTCCTATTCAAACAGAAGCACACCATGTATACATGAGGGAAAATGCCTAATGAATAGGAGAATCTTTGCGCCTTTCAGTTTGTGGCAGTGCTGGCCCATAAACGCGTATTTAAAATCCTAATTGCTTTTAATTCCATCAGTTACCTGATTATTCCTTGGGCCGCAGCACGTGCCTTACTGTATATCCTACTCTGCTTTTTCCAGCAGTATTGCTACCAAGTGTCATACAGTTACACACATGTTATTTACGACATCTTTATCAACATAGATATGGGCATTGATATAAATAGTTTGCAAATATTGAGGGAAGAAATAGCTTAATGGTGTGTTAAATTGGGCAAATTCTATGTACCAATGATATACACACATACATACATACACACATATATATATTTATATGTGTATACCATGAGTACCTAAAGCATATGTATATACACATATCTATCCATAATATGTATATAATAGTATACATAAATTACCTATATATAAGTTTAAAAACCATGTATATATATAAAAATTCAGTAATGCTAAATTTTAATTGAGCACACAAATGTTATCTATGTAAGTTGTTAACACCCATAAAGTTAGAGTGAGCACACACACACCTGCCTGCTTGTATTCTCCAAGCACATCACTGGGAAGCAGTACTTTCCTAGGATTACAGAGGCACCCAGGTAAGACCACCAGAGCCGTGAACAGTGGGGAGGCCCTCCATGCGCACAGACATCTCATGGGTGGTGTTATTCTTCACAGTAGAGTTCTCAAGGACTGGTATTTCTCACTAAACTGAATTTAAATAAACTTTATCTGGTGTTTACAAATGGTATCCCTGTTTGTAAACACCAAGCTTGTTCATTTGCTCCTTGGTATCTGAGAATCCCACTGGTGCAGATATACACCTTTCCCCAAACTCCTACCTTACCCACAGTACCCACAGCTTTTTACCTTTGTTTATTGCGTCTGCCTCTGTCCTGGTCAGTACTATGTGCCATTGTTCCAGAAGCCATTCCAGTGAAATCAGGTCCTGAATTTCTTAGCTTGATCCTTTCAGATCAGGCCATGCCTGTTCCTGAGCTGCCCCTGTGGAACATAGCTGATGTCAAGTGCTATTAAAATTAGAAAAAGCACAAGATCCGTGCGCAGTTCATTTAACTCATTTATTCATTCCATCTTAAATACATCTATAACTAAATACATACCCACTAAGTCCCTTAACCTACATCTATTTCAATTTGATGCTTTAGCACCTTTCTTTGAATTCCTGATATTTTGAGAAAGCAAGGAATAATTAATAAAGTTTAGAAGTGATTCTAGGATCTGCGAGATTCTCTCTCTTAGGTCATGTAAATTCTGAATGCCCATGGATGAGTTTAAGGAAAACATTGGGTCTAGAAAGCTGTTCTGAACACGGAATAGACAGGGTTAATCCCTCCAGCCCTCATCTGAAAGAAGTGACAATGAGGAAGATAATAGTTATACAGTGAAACATCATTATATAATTACTGCATCTAATGTTTCCCTGCGTATAATGTTCAAGTTCAGAAATCTCAGCCAGGGACCCATAAAACAATTCTTGCGTTTTATGTTTTTCTGCTTATGCTGTTTTATTTCACTCTTTTGGGAAAAAATGTAAAAATAATTTACTGAAGTAATAATTAGCGCTTATGAAGCACTTTGTAACCTATGACACTCTGTAAATTGTTACCAGAGGATGGTTATAGTTGTCTAAACACTTCAGTGCACAGGGAAACTGAGGGAGAGACTTATGTTGTAGGCTGAAAGTTCCTTGAGGGCAAGGACTATACTGTAGTGAAATTTGTGGACCTCATTAGACCTAACACGGCCATGGAGAAAGCTCAATAGGAAACGCTAGTGGAAACAAACTGAGGGAGAGGTGGCCCACCAGCCAGGGGCTTGCTCTGCAGTGTGAGGGCGCATGGAAACCAGGGGGCCAGGGCGCCTCCCAGCCCGCGCGATGGTCTTGATGGGCAGCCGTTGGGATCACTGGGGTGCTGGCTCTCACACCAGCCCCCGAGGGGGGCTCCCCATTTTCCAGATAAGAAAATCAATGCCCAGCAAAATCGAACAAGTTGTGCCACGTCGCACAGTGGGAATGGCTAGGATGTTCAAACTGCAAATTCTCTTTGTCCCCTGCCTGCAGAAGCACCGCAGGGGAATGGTTCTTAACCCCGGGGGCCGCCTCTTCCACCTGCTCTGGGTGCATTGGTGTGGGGTCCACGCCTTGCAGAGGCCACGGACGCCTGGATGGACAGGTGGAAGGGGAAGGAAGGGGGGAACGCCCTTGTCTCCTGCCTTCTCCATCTCCACCCTGTGCGTGGCTTCTGCTCCCTAGGGTGAGCTCTGCCAGGGGGTTCTGCCTCGGCGCCGTGGGGTCCGGGATTCATGCTCACTCTTCGCTCCTCGCCTCTCACACCACCCATGGCCAGCCAGGACCCGGGGCATCCACGCTCGGCCTGGCCTCGGTGAAGGTTGGGGGCCTCCCTTCCACTGCCTCTGTCCACACAGGCTCAGCCTCCCCTGCAGGGCCTTCTCACCGCGCCCCTGTCGCCGTCTGGAACCTCAGGCTGGCTAGGCGGGTCTCTGCCACAAACCACCTTCCCTCTGGTGCCCAGCGCCGCCTGGGCACTCCTGAGATGGAGCAGGCCTCCCCTGAGGGCCTGCGCTGCACCCACCCCTCCGGGAGTCCAGGCGCCACGAGCGGAGGCTGGGGCAAAGCCTGGGGTGTGAGCAGGGTTTGCTTCGGCTCTGGCAAGTAGGAATGTGCATGACACACGCACGTGTGTGCCTGCCCCTGAGCATAACAGCAGAACGCTGCTTCTGATTAACATTTCCCTCCCTGAGCAACTAACTGCCTGTAAGTGTGTTTCAGTCTGATTCAGTGAATCTTCTTGGGCAATCTCCCCCTCCACACACACACACACGCACACACACAAATGCACAAACACAGGCACATGCAAGCACACACATGCACACACGCACACAAGGCATACACACACTAATACACACACACAGGCACGCACGCACACACACAAGAACCCACACACAGGCACCCACACGTGTGTCCTTACACGCTTGCGCGTTCGCAGGCGCACACTCACGGATTCATCCAGCTTCAGCCTCCTCCCTGCGTAGGAGCGACCTTAGCGTGGACATTTGGTGACTCCCTGGCGGATTCTGCTTGCTGAGCCCTTTTAATGCCCACCCCAGTGGGAAGCTCTTAGCATGCATTTCATTCTAGTTCCTGTTTTTCAAGTAAATCACGCTCAGATTTACTGGCTATGGCTTTCTCACAAAAATTTATGTGTCGTCTTCTTCTTTTTAATGTCTGCAGTACACTTTAGAACGCAATGGATCGTTTTCCCCAGAGTCAGGTCCATCCTGGGCAGAAGGTTGGAAGTTTATGGAGTGGTATCCGCAGCGGAAGAGCCTTTCAGAGGCCACCATGTGCTTCTGGGTGGAGCCATTGTGCCTGCGCTGTAAACCCGGGTTCAGTCACCTTGAAAGATGCCATATCCTAAACACCATCAACACTGCATCGTGGAATTTTAGGATTTTGTGTAACATGACGTAAGTGTTTGGACTTGGGGCACTTAGTCCCCGTGGGAGTTCCCACATAGGTGAGCAGTTGGCCGTGAGCTGCGTGTCCGGGGCACATGGCGTCTCTGCCCTCACTGACCTCCTGTCGGGCCTTCTGGCTATCAAGCTCTGGGGTGGGCACAGCGTCTTACAATAAATATTTGCAGAAATAGATGGGGAATGCAATTCTCTCTTATTTTGTATGCACAAAATAGCAACCATTTAACTGTTAACTCTGTTTTAATAGTGCCTTGAGATGAATTTAAGAAAAATACACTTCAAATGTAACATCACTGTCATACATAACGGATAATGATGGTGCTTCATTTGTGCTGAGATATATTAGAGTAGTTAGGACAAAAGTGCACTGGAGATGCCAGGCGGGGCCTTTATGTTTGCATACATTTATCTCTATACATATTTATAGATTTTCAAAATGTGTAATACTCTGGCAATGAGAGAATGTTTTCTGAGTTAAAACACTTCCATTTATTTAAAATATAAAGAGAATTTGCTAATGGCACACTAAGAAAGTTAACCTTTATCTTCTGGCTCATTTTAAAAATATAAAAATTATTATATTTCAATGTCAAATGAATTTACTATCATTATAAAGTAAAATTTGTTATTACATCCCTGTAACTATCTTAGCAGAGGTATGTGCAGACTCAGTACCTCCATGTTTTGTTAAATTATATATACAGATATCATTATAGAGAGATAAATATATGAATATACATGTGACTTTGTATAATGGAATACATGTCATTTGTTTATAATTTACTTTTACCAAATTGTAAAAATAAAAATATGTGTAGTGAAAAATTGATACATTCCTAAGAGATTTTAAAAAGTAATCAAGAGCTTTAGAAACTGTAATTTTTCAGAGCTCAAGCAAGATATTTGAAATCTGTTTGGAATGTATTTAAATCATAGATTAATTTGGCCTTTTAATTCACTTATCTGACTTCAGGACTTCCATCAGCAGAGCACACTGGGTTTCACCAGTGGTTGCTGGAGGAGAGCCGTGCCCACACCAGGAGTAATAGCCCAGGAGTGGGAACGGAGCAGGTGCACTCCTGGGCAGGTGCAACAGCACCTGTGTGGGAGTGTGGCCTCCCTGAGCACAGGATGTGCTCCAGGGCACCCCCACAGGAAAATGATGAGCCGAGGAGGACCACGTACAACTTAGCTTCATGTTCAGCTGCTGGAGACTTAAGTTCAGAGGCCTATTGAGTGACAGAGGGAAAAGGCATCTTTAGTTGCTTCGCTCCATGTTTGTTGTTCCTGATTCAGAGTCTGTGATGTGACCAATAGAAAACCTGATCAACAGGGACACCAGTGTCATGAGGGCGCTCTGTCACCTGGGGAGACCCACCCCCAGAACCTTCACCTGGGCAAAGACAAGGTGAATCCTATGGCGGCTTTTACCTGTGTGCTTATAGCCTCCTGTCCGAGAAAAGCCAAGCCTCACACTGAAAACACGCATGAGAGCTTAGGATAAGATGAACGGGAAAATATCTCCATGAAAGCAGATTGTGTTTCTTTTATTCTACAGATTACCAACACTGAAGTCGCTCTCACCCTGAAGGAGTCCTTGATAGAGAAGACAGAACAAGTAACAGACAGGAGAGGCTGCTTTACGCCAGGTGCGGCTGGGTGTGAGCCCCTTTGAAAGGCTTTTAGGATTTCTCTGGGGTTTGCTCTTCTGGATGATAAGAGCCAAGTTCAAGGCAGGCTCCTTGCGGCACACAAGGCAACATCATGACCCAGCCAACACCTCGGAGGTTCACACCAGCTATTCTATTCCTTGTAATGATGCTGAATGACCCAGTATCTTGTAAAATGAAATTGAAATCTGCAGCGAGGCAGTACTTCTGCTATTAAAATGATTTTTTCTTTGTAATGGAGCACTGCCAGTCCAACCATTTGTGAATTGCAATTAAAATCTGAAGCCGGCAGCACTTTTGCAATTAAAACTGGCATTTTTTTTTTTTAAATTCTGCACCAATCTAGATAATTAGATAGGAACTAAAATACTCATTTATTACGCATATGGACATGTACGAGGAAATAATTTGAAATTTATTATTCAAAATATTCTCTTTTTAACGAGGATTATGCTAAATGCTGTGGCAAAACAGATTGTTTTCAAATTTCATACCATTGAACCTATTTGAGAGAATTGGTATTAGATGTTTACTCACCAGTTTGTTTATATTTTTCTTTATTTTTGCCATCTTTTTTTACATCCTTTGTTTTGGTCATAAATTATGACTGCTAAAATTGTTAGAAGATCTAGGAAAAAATGACCAAAATCTTAGTACTTAATCACATGGGGATTTTACTTTGCTAATCATTTAAACACACTTTCTGATTCAGTTTGTAGCACAATTGTAAGTAGATTCTGCTGGTGATAATTTCAAGAAACATCAGAATCATCTTCACTAAGTAAAGACAGTTGACTGTGTACTTCTCAAAATACCTTCTCAGAAAGCACCTCTGACAAAGAACTAGAAAAATCCTCACGATAAACTCTCTCTGATGATGTTTACCCTCCAGTCTGCAGGAAGCGATGTTTGAGGCAATGCTATTGGTCGCATCTGAATACCGTGATGTATCATAGAATGTTGTTTCTTGACTGATAATCCTCTTAAGTGTTTAGAAAATTTTAATTAAGTTGCGAGTTCATATTCACCTCCACACTGTTGCCTATGTTTTGTTTATTCAATACTTCTTTTTTTTTTCCAGATATTTTTTTTTTTGAGATGGAGTCTCGCTCTGTCGCCCAGGCTGGAGTGCAGTGGCCGGATCTCAGCTCACTGCAAGCTCCGCCTCCCGGGTTCCCGCCATTCTCCTGCCTCAGCCTCCCGAGTAGCTGGGACTACAGGCGCCCGCCACCTCGCCCGGCTAGTTTTTTTGTATTTTTTAGTAGAGACGGGGTTTCACCGCATTAGCCAGGATGGTCAATACTTCTATAAAAACCTGTAGTACCTTGATGTAAACTCTGTATTTTTACATGGTAGCTTCTCTTCATTGGATTCCTTCTTCAGGTGAAGTCATACTATAAATTATGATTTTTTTGGTGTCTGGCATTTGAAAGATAGTACTGAATCAGGAGGCCTGAAGCTGTGTCATTCAATGGACCACAGAAAGAACCTAGGACAAAGCTAGTTTTTTCTTTTTCTCATCAGAATGCATGATCTGCATTTTTTCCTCTAATCTGAACATTTATGATCTAGTTTCTCTATCTTAAAGTATCTGGATTTGCATATTCTATTCCACAAATAAGTCGCTTGTCTTTGCCTTGGGGTCTCTGCTTCCTCACTTGTAAACAGGAGCCGTTGGCCGTGACCATCACCAAGCTCTGCTGTCACTCCATGCTCTTGTGATGCCATCTGGTCACCTGTCACTCCACGCTCCTGTGATGCCATCTAGTCACCTGACTCCCTCAGGGCATGCGATGATCTCACCTGTCATGGTATCCGAGGGCACTTCCTGAGACCATGAGCCAGTGGAGACTCCTAAGTGAGACACAGCCCTCACGAGTAGAATTTTATCTGCTTTGTACATTTTCCAAAGAGAGAAAATATTTTAAGAGATGTTTCTAAATAGCCCCACGTTAAACCATTTGGGCCACTGAGTTTATGGTTAGATTTGTCACTGGAGTGTAATTAGGACTAGAAAGATCGTGTGCTGAGAACCTGGATAAGAAACACAAGCCGAAGATGTGCGAAGAAAACAAAATGTCAACCGGCAGGCGATGAGGCCTGGGTAGCAGCCACCTGTAGTCAATAAAGGTGCTACCCGACTCGAGGGGATTGGTAGAAATAAAAGTTTTAGAATTCGCCACTGTTAACCTGATCGCTCATTGACCACCTGATTAAAATATACGCATGCTGTACAGGTGCATGAGGCCCATGCAATCCCAGCCTGGCTGTGCAACTCTGCAGTCATTCTATGTGCCGGCCTCCTCGTGTGAACAGCAAGCACCTCTTCTCGTTAGCCAGCCTTCTTGAGAGCAGCCTGGTACTACAGGCATTTTTTTCACCCTAGTTATCTTATCTTGCTCTGAATTTACAGAATTAGAAATACAAGGTATAATGGCTGGAACACTAATTCCCTGATTTACTAAATCTGTACCTTAAATTAAAATAAATAGATTTAACTCCCATTTCATGATTTTCACTTTTGCTGTCCCAGGGACTTCTCCACCTTTATATTTTCTTTAATTGAGCTATAACTCACATATCATAGAATTTACCCATTCAGTGTGTACAATTTGATGTTTCTGGTATATTTGCAGTTGTGCAGCCATCGCCACAATCTAATTCTAGGGAATTTCATCTCCCCCAAAATAAGCCCTGTTCCCAGTAGGCAGTCATCCCATCCCCGGCCCCCAGCCCAGCCCACCACTAACCCGCTGGCTGTCTCCGTGGAGTTGTGTATTCTGGACATTTTGTATAAATGAACTTGGAAGTGACTTGATGTTTGCCTTCTGCTATGCCTTCATTTTTCCCGGGTATCTAGTTTAATTTTCCCCATGATCCCTCTCTTCTCCGGACCTGCAGCCTCTCCTATGTGAGAAGCCAGCACAGTTGTCTTCTCTTACTGGGGTGAGGTTCCCCTAAAGACGTGACTTCATGAGCTCACCACACAGCAACACTGCTTGTTGCTGTTCTGACAAACTCCGTCTTCCCTTTTTCTAACATTTTCCACGGAAACTTGCGTCTGGCTCGCTCTGGAAAGCGACATGTCTGTCTGCGGGCTGAGATACGGAGACCTCCCTCATCTCTAAAGGATTTCTAGGCCTCCGCAGCGTCCCCTGGACAAGCCAAGCCTGAACCTCCCCAGAAAACCACTGGGGACCCTTCAGGGTCCATCAGGCCTTCGTGTAAAAGCGATGACCTATTCCACAAATAAGGTCCCATTCAAATATCTTCTTTGCAAACATATTAAAATTCCAGAGATCTATTAGAATATAAACTATAGATGAAGGAATATTTCTTTTCCAAACAAAAGAAAATAACAACATTTAAAGGGTGGGTATTTAGCACTGCTTTGGGTTTTTGGAGTGGGAGTAAGTGACATGTATTTAAAACAAAGGCTTGTCTCCCATTCTGTCTCTTAGGAAGAAGAACAGAATGATACAGGAACGGCGCACAGACAATAAATGCACGTCTGTTTAAAGCTCTGGGCCTCGGCTCTTTCTGGGATGTTGACATTAGCACGTTCTGGAGTGACCCAGATGCACTATACTCATCAAATTTCTATCAATACTAATTTACTAATATCAATAATCATCTGTTTCCCAGTGGATCGGTGCTCCCAGGCAGGGGGACGTGCTCCTTGCAGCTCCCTGAGCTCTTCAGCGTAGGTGTCAATAAAACTGACGGCTGCTCTCAAGCTATTGACAGTTATTAAAAATGACCTTGATGTAATTTCATGCCTATCAAAACAAAGAGCATATGCTAAGGATTATGAAAAGCTGCGGCGAGGAAAGTGCTGACAGCGTGGAACGGATGGGCAGGATCGCTCCGCATCTCTGACGATTATTGGTTTTCTTGGCCTCTCCCCGTTTCCCTGGAAAACCGTATGCCTGGGTGGAGGCACCTGCTCTCTGGAGGGCTTAATCGCAGCTATTTGAGGCCCTCCTGTGTTTTGCACAGAACTGCCACAGCATATCATCTCGACAGTTAATGTGGTGAAAAATATCATAAGCACCGCTGAAGACCTTTGAATAGGTACGGCACGGCTGATCGATAGGTGCTGGTGGACACCCTGCCTCCCAGGATACGGAGGGCAACATATCAAGAGCACTCTCCCAATTTTTCTCCCACTTTGTCAGGCCATTGATCTGGCCGGTGTGTAAAAGCCTGCCTTCCTCTCCAGCTGTGCACCGGGGCTCCATGGCAGTTTGAATAGACAGCCCTTGGATGCAGAGTTGAAAAGCTACACAGTGTGAATATTCAGTAGCCAAATAGTTTATTAATAATTCTAAGTAACGCTCTGAAATGCCCCTATCTCTCTGTATGCACGGAACAACTGTGTTGAGCAAACATGTAAAGGCAGTCTAAAACAAAGCAATTGTTAAGAACACTACTTTAAGATGAACTAAATTGCATGTCTTTCTCTTGGGTGACCAAAAATGTGGATTCTGAAATCACTTTGTATACTTCTATTAAGTCCTATTAAGACACATTCCCATCGTCTTGATGGGCTTTTTCATACAGCAGACGACAGGCTGTGTACCATTAAACTTTCATGTTTAAGGACAACCTGCTCATTCCAAAATGAAACTGCCGCACCTCTGGCTTCAGCTAGTAAAGGTCATTCTCTTCCAATAGGTATCCTGTGTCAGGTTCCTCCGTGGTTTTTCAGCTGTTCATATACCGCCTAAAGGGTCTTTTCAGTGGTCAGTAACAGATGTGTTTCCATAAATTCAGAAAACGAAGCTGTACTTATGGGATTTATAATTATCCATAGATTAAAAGCAAAACAAATAAAACTAAAAACAAACAAATTTTGTATCATGAAATGGTACTGGTTACTATTCCAATCATTGAAAAAGAGGGAATCCTCCTCGACCATTTGAGAGCCAACAATTTCCACCCATACCGTGCCTGGCAGAGACATTGAATGCAATTTTGTAATCAACACCGATAACACGATGCACCCAGTACGATTGGAAAACCCGATTCAGCACATCAAAAAGTTTATCCACCATATCATGGGCTTCATCCCCTGGTAATGTATTGGTTCAACATTCGCAAACCCAACAAATATAATCCAGCATATAAACAGAACCAAAGACAAGAACCCCATGATGACTCCGGCACGGATGCAGAAAAGGCTTTTGACAAAATTCAACAGCCCTTCATAAAACGCCAATAAATTCGGGTATTGTTGAACCACCAAAAATAATAAGAGCTATTTATGAGAAAACCCATGTTTAACATACCGGAATGGGCAAAACCGGCACCCCTTTGAAAACTGGCACAAGATTGTGATGCCCTCACCACTCCTATTCAACATAGTGTTGGAAGTTCTGGCTAGGGCAATCAGGCGTATATGAAAGAAATCAAGGGTATTCAGTTAGGCGCGAAGCAAAGTCAAATCATCCCCGCAGATGACATGATTGCATATTTAGAAAACCCCATTGTCTCAGCCTCAAAATCTCCCTTAAGCTGATAAGCAACTTCAGCAAAGTCTCAGGATACAAAATTAATGTGCAAAATCACAAAGCACTTTATACAATTGTAACAGACAAACAGAGAGCCAAATCATGAATGAACTTCCATTCACAATTGCTTCAAAGAATAAAATACTCCAGGAATCCAACTTACAAGGGATGTAAAGCACCCTTCAAGGAGAACTACCTAAAGTGAAATAAAAAGAGGACACAAACAAATGGAAGAACATATCATGCCTATGGATAGGAAGAATCATTATCGTGAAATGGGCCATACTGCCCAAGGTTATTTATAGATCTACTACATCCCCACTGCTACCAATGACTTTTCTTTCACAGAATTGGAAAACTGCTTTAAAGTTCATATGGAACCAAAAAGAGCCCACATTGCCAAGACAATCCTAAGTCAAAGAACAAAGCTGGAGGCATCACACCACCTGGATCTCAAACTATACTAGCGGTACAAGCAGTAACCAAACAAAGCAGGTCTGCAACTGGAAAACAGAGATATAGGACCAACACAGAACAGGTGAGTCCTCTGTGAAATAACACTACACATCTAGCAGCCATCTGATCTTGAGCCAAACCTGAGAGAAACAAATGGGAAAGATCTCATTGAAATGTAAGAAAATTTAGCTGGCAAGAGGAAAGCTTGAACTTGATCCTTCTACTCCTATATAAACAACTGGGTATTTACTAGAGATCAACAAGGACCCACACTATAAAAACCTGAGGAAACCCAAAAATTCTCATTCAGACATAGGCATGGGCAAAGATCACAGTCTAAAACACCAAAAAGCAACGTTAAAAAGCCAAATTACTAAATGGATTCATTAAAGATTTCTGGTACAGCGTGAAACGCATCACTGAGGGAGTTCAGGCAACTCAGACGGAAAATTTTTAAGAATTCACCATCTAATAAAGGCCAATATCCAGGTTCCATAAAGAATCCTGTAAACAACTTTATAAGAAAACAAACAACTCACCAAAAAGTGCGTTGATATGAATGGTATTTCAAAAGAAGATTCATAGCAGCCAAATGATTACATGAAAATGTCATCATCATCACTGGCCACTGAAGAAATGCACCAAACCAATGATATACCATCTCCACAATTTCAAAGGAACATGACCATTAAAAGTCAGAAAGCGAAATATGCTGGAGGATGGGAGAGAAATAGGGACACTTTACCGTTGGTGGGATCTGTAAACTAGTTCAACTGACAGGAAAACAGCGGCGATTCTTTCTGATTCCAGAACGATGTACCATATGACCCAGCCGACCTTACGCATTGTAGAAGAGTACCCAAAGCGGACGCTATAACCGCGCTATGAAAGACATGCGGCATCGCATAAGGTTCATCAGCAAAATTGCCCTGGCTACCAGCAAAAGACTGGAATCAACCCAAATGTCATGACATGACTGATTAGCAAAAATGTGGCAGGCTTACATAATAATTCAGTGGAATACTATGCAACTACAAAGGCGGATGAGGCTGTTCCTTCTGGTGGACATGGATGCAGTTGGAAACCACCGTTCTGTGAAATCATCACGTAACAAAGCTAAACACCGCATGTTCTCATCCCACAGTGAACCAACCATTGTCCCCACTGACCGTAGCGTGAACATCACACACCGGCCACGGGGAGGAGGGAGTGGAGGGATTACTGGGAGTTACGTCGAGTTGCAATGACGATGATGGAAGACGAGTTGATGGGTAAGCACACCAACAGTGGCACATGTTGCATATGCACAAACCTCAGAATGTTATGCACATGCCCTGAACTGAAAGCATAACAATAAAAAATATACACATATATAAATATTTGAAAGAAATGCAATACCGGTTTATCATAACACCAACTGAGCATAAACGTTAGAAGTTTGGTGGCTATTCTCCTTCTTTTACTTTTGACAATTATCTGTCTTTACAAAATTGGAAATGTCTTTGGTTTTTATTTATTTTATTGTTGATGAATTCCAATTGATTATTCCGTATGTGTGTAGCTAATTCGCCTCTGTGAGCAAATGACATATTTTAAAGACCTCTAATAATTGAGCATGTAGAGTTATGATTATTATGGAGACATGTAGGGCTACAAAAACAGCTGTTGGTCTCTGCCTTTTAGAGTGTGTGCGTGTGTGTGTGTGTGAGAGAGAGAGTTTTGCTATAACTCAATGGTTTCAAAACTCTTTAATGGCGTATTACACTTAGTACAATTTTTTTTTTGACAGAGTTGACAGTTCTGTTGCCCAGGCTGGAGTGTGGTGGCACAATCTCAGCTCACCGCAACCTCTGCCTCCCGGGTTCAAGTGATTCTTCTGTCTCAGCTCCCCGCTAGTAACTGGGATTACAGGTGCACACCACCATGCCCAGCTAATTTTTGTATGTTTAGTAGAGATGGGATTTCACCATGTTGGCTAGGCTGGTCTCGAACTCCTAACCTCAAGTGATCCACCTGCCTCGGACTCCCAAAGTGCTGGGATTACAGGCTTGAGTCACTACACCCAGCCAGAAATGCTTAATATGAATTGTCAAATATGATAATTATTATCATAATATGACATACCAAACACAATAGAAATGTTGGAGCCTGTTTGAAGCCTTCCAGGTGCTGGGCGGGTGCACCTGGCTGCTGGGGATTGGGGCATTCACCAGCGTGTGCTCTATTCTCATCAGCTAAGACCCCAGTGACCGTGCTCTTTACTTGTGCACCCCGACGAAGCCACGGACTTCTGCAATCTGCAACCCCAGACCCACCTCCATAACAGCTTCATTTAGGGATGGTTGAAAAGCTTCACCCTGAATAACTCCAGAGAGTTGACAATGGCTACTTGGTCAGGTGTTGAGTGACAATGGGAGACACAGCAGCCACAGGGGCCCAGTGTCAGTGAATTAATGGAATCTAATGATCTGTGGCTGCCAAAAAATATAGTGGCTTAAAACAGTGTCGATTATTATCTCTTGTGGTGTCTAAGAATAGAAAATGTAGGAATGCCTTCACTGTGCTGTCCTTGCAGAAGGTCTCTCATGTGGCTGAACGGTAGCAGGAGCAGGCAGAGAGCTCTCAGGCATGTGGGACCGGCCAGCCTCACTCTCTTTTCTTGAGGTCCTGATGCCTTCCAGTGTGTTTACTCTGCATGGTTCATCTTGGTTTTCTCGCAGCACGGAGGCTCAGGGGGGAGCGACCTCTCACCAACTCAGGCTCCAGTGCCAGCATTCCAGCAAACCAGGTAGAGCCTGCAACTGCCTTTGATGAGCTTGCCATGGAAGTCACACCATGTATTTACACCATCTGCCAATGGTGGTCCAACGTCTACATTCAGCCCATATTCAAGGGGAGGATACTCCCTAGCAGTTGATGGGCAGAAGATGTCAGGAAATGTGTGGACTTCTTTTAAAAGCACCACACATGGAGAGGAGAAGTAGTGGTGGGTGCCATACGTTCATCAGTTCTGGCTGTGCTTCTGTTTAGTACAATCCAAACAGGTCCTAATAATTATTTCTGTCGCCCACACAACAGGGGGGTTCCATAGCTTGGCGAGGGACAAACCAACGACCACAACCAAGGAGGATTTAACAAGGGGATTATATCACTTGCAACAAGTCAGGAGAACACCAGGGAGAGCTCCTAAAGCAGCGCCTCCTGAACCACGGTGACAACAGGGCTTCTCTCGGGCTGGTCAGCTGAGTCACTGCATGCAGAGGTGGAGCCGGCCGTCACTTATCATGCCTCTACATACATCGAATGTGTAGAAAATGGCAGAGCAGCTCTTCCCTGGGCAGGGTTTTCAGTATGGTAATGAAGGGAGTTCACCATGGTAATGAGGAGAGTTTGCCAATGTTCATCTCCAGCTCGGGCGTCTCCTGATCCAATCGGCTTGTATTTTCCTAGGGCTGAGCTTCTTCCTGGAACTTTTCTGAAACAACAAAAACTCAAATGCAAGAGTTACAAGTCACCCGGAGACCCGGGTTTAGGTTTCTGCTGAAGAACAGGAACCAGGACCACATCTTTACATTTGAGAGTCTTGCCCCAATTTATTTCATGGCAGGTGAACCAGACACTGTGTGTTTTTGGGAAATGTTAAAGACATTCTACCTAAAAACCCCAACACCAAGGCTTGCCTCCTTTTTCGCTCCTGCCCCACAGAATTCATCTGTCACCAATTTGAGACTTGCTGTAAATTCTTACATCCCCACCCTGAAAAACAGCAAGTGAAGTGGGTGTCTTAGAAGTTGGGAAACAGCTTTTCAGCGGAAATGGGCAAATGAGGAAGGTGAACAAGTGAGCAGATCACGTGAAGAAGTGGCCCCAGGCCTGCGGGTGCTCTTCGCCACCGAGGGTGAAGTCTCCCAGCTGGGCTCAGCAGCCCTGGCACGGACGTCCAGGAAACCCAAAGGCCACAGAGCACAGGCTTGCTAGCAAAGGCAGCTCCCCTCCACCCCCTGCACCCCGTCAACTACAGAGTGTGGGTGAAGCCAACATTCTAGCTCTCACATAGTACCTTAGAGGAGGGAAAGGCAGATACAAAATAAAACCTGTTCTCAAATATAAGGGGAGAAGGGTAGTTGTAAAGTGGCACCAATACTGCATGGAGGGAAGTAAAAGCCCAGACAGATCATTCTATGCTTAAGCCACATGAAAAGAAATGTCACGACAGCAATATAAAAATGTCTGCAGGTGAAAGGAAAGTCAGAAAAGAAAAATATGCACAACGTTTACTTTACAACAAAACACTAGATCTAGCCTTGAGATTGGTTTATAGAAAAGCTTGATAAGAATGCGGATTCAAGAATCAAGTAAAAAATGACTCAGAGACACGTTGATGAAGCAAGAGAAAGAGATTAAAAGGAAACTTTTAAACTTATAGAAATAAATTGAATTTTAAGGCCATCTAATTATAAAACAAACAAATACATTGCCAACAGGAACAGAACGAACATAACTACAATTAAATAGTTTCAATGAATGAAAACCAAAAATACAGAAATTAAATCAAATAGTAAGGCAAACAGAAGATAAACAACATCTCATGAAAGGATAATCACTATTGTGAAACAGAGACACCAAATTGTCATTCAGAAAATATATTCAAAGATATGAGAAATCTTCTGAACTTAATAAAAAACTGTCTCTACCGATCAGAAAATATATCATTTTCCAAGAAATATCTACCACTTACAAAATGTATACTACAGAGGCATAACTTATTTTACTAACTGCAAGGATAAGGAACTCATTTTTAGGCATCCAGATAGAAAAAAAAAAAAAATCAAATTAACTACATGAGAAAATGTCAGGTTGATCTTAGAATTCTCTATCACCAAAGGAAAGGAAACAATATCTGCAAAGTTATAAAAAACGACAAGTTGAACTAAGAATATTACATTGAATCATAATGCCATTCCAATCTAAGAGCAACAGGTGTCTCTAAATATAAAAGGCCAGTGGAAGCTTACGTAATCTATCTCTTGGCATGAGGGAAGTTATCTGTTGATGAAATCTAGTCGTATCACCTAGAAATTGTGTTTGGCTGAAAATTTGTGAGACCTAATGAATGGTGGGCTTAGCAAACGAAAGTCTAGAAATGGGCACATGTCACATCTTGAAAAGACATTTATGGATCTGGGAGCCTTTGGTCTTTCTGCTGTTCTGTCCAAAGCACAGTATTACAGTTGTTTAATGATTGTTACCACATGACGCAAAGATGGAAGGAAGGGCGTTTACTTCAGTTACCTAATACATCTCTCATTCTCTGACAACTCTCTCTCTCTAAACTTGTCTAATGTTTTCTTTTACCCCAGTCTCCCACAGAAAATGGCCAAGCCTCAAATGTCCTTTACATGGATGTCTCAGTAGCTTATGCCTTCAGGTCGTCTGCCTGCAACGACGCAGTTCTCACAGCAGCCTGTCCTTACCTTATTTTTCACAAGTAATATCTGAACCCCAGAGAGGTTAAGCCCTTGTTGCAAATCTGTACTGGTACGTAGGTAAAAATGTTCAACACTTAGTTCTCCGGGGGAAAACAGTCCTTCTCTGTGGTATGTGCCGATTTCCACAGTCAATATTGGCAGCTTGACCAATGTCAAGGCGTCAGCCCTACACCAAGAAGCTCGAAGTCCTCAGCGCCTGACCACCTGCCCTCCCAAGCGGACCGCCCTGTCCCACGCACCACTGGGGGCTGCTACCAGGCTCCAGAACCCCTTTCCAGAACCACTTTTCACTTCTCCCTGGTCTTATTCAGCTTTACGTACAAGTTTTCCACTTTCCTCAAGATTTTATGTGAGATGAGTATATTCTGGAGAAAAACAAAATTTTGAATGTCATTATTTAATTCACAAGTTATATTAGCATTTGCATTCAAGCCTGGAGTCTTACATTCAGTTTGCTGTTATTCCCGTTATCTTATCTCCAGAACACACTTTTATTAAAAGAGGACTTGCTTCATGTTTATATGGAGTTCTTGTTGAATTTACAGAACTTGCTCATTGACTCCTAAAACCCAGGTTTCCCTGAACCATGAGAATCTCGCTTTTGCAAGGATGAAAAAATAGCAAGAGTTCTAGTTACTATTAGCATATTTTTAGCAAAATCTTCTGGTGCGGTTACCTGCTGAGAGAGAAAATAAAATTTAAAATTATGTTAATAAAATTTTAAACACTAACTATTATTTCTTAAGATGTACTTTGTGTTAAACGTTGCATAGATGATACTTTAAAACACAATTACTTCTTAACTTTGAGCAAGGAACTTTTGCAGATGAAGGAGTTCAGGTGTTGAGATGTTAAATAACAAGGAGCCATTTGGTGATAGATTGGGGATTCAAGCAGGAATTTCTGAATTAAACCCTTTTTCCTACATGAGCTTTAGGAAGGAAAGGTCAGTATTTGATTTCATTTTCGTTGCACGTCTGAACTTCCTCAGGGACCTTTTCCCCTCATTGGACCAGGTTGAGCTCCCGATGAGCTCTCCTTAGAGGAATCTGACCGCATCTAAATTCCTTGCCCAAGCCTTCTGTTTTGTTTGACACCTGTTCATTTGTAGCACTCGATACGTGTCAGACATTGTTCTAGATACGGGAGCAAGGAGGTGAAGACCAAGGAGAGAAATTTGTGACAGAAATAAAAATAGAGTGGAAAGAAATCGAACAATATAATATGTAAACAATATCTTTTTCTAGAATAAAAGCTCCACAAGGCAGGAACTATTTCTGGCTTGGTCACCCCTTAATGGCCTCTGTAGAACAGGGAGGAAGCTACTAAACAATATCTGATGCATGCAGTTTTCATAAATGGAAGGCCATGTATGGGATATACAATCTGAATGCTTTAAAATACAGATAAAATAGCTTGGGGTGTTATATTCAGTGTTTCTTTAGATATAGCCTTTATATTAAAGAACTACATTTACTGAAATGTATTTGGTTATCTCATTTTACATTACATTTTGCAAATAATTAATTAAAATATTTGGCAGCAGTTGACCAGTTGACTTTTGTCTTTTTTTAGGAGAAATTTGTGTGTGTGTACACACATATATATATATACACACACACACACGCATATACATAAATGTACCTATAAATGTGTTTTTACATAAATATATATACATATATGAATATTTGCATACACATACAAGTACAAACACATATGAAGACAGAGTTATATATGAAAATATCAGTTATGTTACTGGACCTAGATGGCATATTTTACAAATTAAAATCAGCTTGTTTAATACTATTCATTAGTAAACAAGAGTGGGACATTTTTGGCATCATAACAGGACCCCTGTTCCCCAAGTCTGTGGCTTATAAGCAAGGATCTTGGGCTGCTGAGGCTGAGTTTCCTGACAATGGCCTATATGTCATGTTGGTTATTACTTTTTATTAGAAGGTGTTGGTGACCAGGCTTGTGCCTTGTAATCCATTTTGTTAGCTTTGTCTGCATCCTCCAGTCCTTCCTGAATGAATATGTGAAATGTCAGATCTCAAGTGTGATTGATAATTTTCCTACATATGACTAATTTTCAAATCTATCTCAACCAAAGCCTCACTTCACCCACAGAGCCTAGGTTTCATTCTTCTGCCACATGAATGAGAGAAACTCATCTGTATGTTGCACTTCAGATAATGGGACCCTCCTACCTGCTCCCGACAGCCAGGGAGGATATTTTAGCATAACGTTTAATCATCTTCACACACACACATGCATGCATAATTTCATGCTTGCAAAAATACCAAACGTCTCTGAACACGAAGCCCCATCTTCTGAAAACTAAGCTAAAGCAATATCAGCACTGGCCAAAGTCAAGCCTACTTTTACCTCTCCAACCTGAAGCAAACTAAGACTGTTACGATTTTGTGTACAGCTTCAAGGTGCAATGTCCTATAGGAACAATTCTGCATGAAACCGTCAACTCTTTTACTCCGTGTCCAGAAAAGTATGCCATGTAGAGCAAACATTTCATGAAGACAGATGTAGAACTCCAGAGTATTTCCAGTTTTCAGCCTCCCTTGAGACAGTAGGCCCAGGCTATTCTTGACCCTTGCATTTCAGTCTGTGTGGTACTGCCTGTGTTCCATTCTGTGTGTAGAAGAGATTAGACATCTTTGTCCATCTGCTTGAGCCACAGGACACTCTGCCCTGGCTCTAACTGACTGGGTAAATGTGCACGCTCGGTCGGCTTGCCAACCTGGTTAGTGTATTTCCTTCTTTCATGCCAAAAAATACGGATTTGTGTGTGTGTGTGAAAACAGTGTGCCTGTGACAGTTAATTTTATGTGCAGATTTCAGACCCGCCAGTCTCCAAAATTGCATGAACTAATTTCTTAAAACGTCCTTTATCTCATTGTACATGTGTACACGTACATGTCTGTGTCTACTCTATGCCTATGTCTCCATCTATACCTAAGTCACATATGTCTATGTATATTATATGTCTATGTATATTATGTGTCTATGTGTGTATGTGTCAACATCTATGTCTCTATGTATGTGTCTGTGTTATGTCTAGTTTGTATGTATGTGTTGTCTATGTCTATATGTATTTGTATGTCTCTGTGTATGTGTTTGTCTATGCATATGTCTGTCTCTGTATGTCTGTGCCTATGTGTCTACGTCTGTGTGTGTGTGTATATGTGCATATCTATTTGTATGTCTATAGCTATGTGTGTCTATATATGTATGACCATGTCCACGTCTATGTCTGTATGTGTATATATATTTGTATGTCTCTGTGTACACGTGTGCCTGTGTCTATGTGTGTGTCTATGTCTATGTCTGTGTCTGTATTTATATGTATGTCTGCATGTATGTCTATGTCTATATGTATGTACACATTCTATTTGTTCTGCTTTTTTGGAGAATCCTGACTAGTAGAATAGCCACATAAAAATACTTAACTTCCTTCCAGTTAGATTCTGTCTGTCATAGTAACAACTCGTGGCCAGTGACAGCTAACTGAAGAATGACTGAATGCGGTTTTGGAAAATGATCTTATTTTCTTGTTAAAAACAAATGAATTTTCTGGCATGCACTCCTTTCCCCTCTTCATCCTCTTCCCTTTCCTCTAGTCTGGAGAGCAAAACTAGTACTTCCTTGGATTTTAGAAGCACATTGACTAACTAAGCAAGAGGAGCAAAAATAAACATATATTGTAGTAAACTGCAGAACATCAAGTTAGAAGAAAACCATAAATGCAAGCAAAGAGAAAAGACTGATTATTAAAGAATTCAACTTTTAGTTGTCTTCTCATCACAAAAATAGAGGCTAGAATACAGTGAAGAAGATTTTTAAGTTGTAAAGAAAAATAACATCTACTTAGATTTCCACAATAATTTTTTTTTACTTATAACTAAAGATATAATCAATGTGTATTCAAAGATTCAGAGTGTTTATCACACATACACTCCAAATCAAAGGAAGAATAAAGAAGGTAATTACAGGGAAAGCAATTGTTCCTTAGAAGGAAGAAATTGAGATGTAGAAATGAAAGTAACAAAAAAGAGATGGTGGTAAACACATATATAAATCTAAACAAGCATCGACTGTATAAAATGACAATATGAATAATAATATCCTATAGTTTAAAATTAAAGTGGGGCATTATTTCTGGCAGTATGATAGATTATATTTCTGAATAAAATCTTTTCCTATACCCTTTCCTGAGAACAAATGAAAAGGCAGAATATTCGAGGTTTGCAACTGATGGCAAATAGGAACATGAGGTCATGATCAGAATTCACAGCTGGCGGCCACAGCAACGCAAAGGCTCTCAGAAACTCTTGATGGGACACATCTCTCGTGACAGCTTAGAACACCAACTGCTTGCAGAGAAAGGAACTGAGAAGGAAATGGGACTGGTCAGGAAATACAATAATAACAAGAAAAAGAGCATCCCTTGAGAATTTGGAATGATAGATCTCTATGACTCTGGCTTGACTTCAAATGTATGATCTTAGTTTGGTTGTGGGAACCCAAGTAGGGTATTTCAATTTAGATAACACCAGGTTGTTACTATCTTTCAGTGCTTGAAAAAATAAGTAAATATTATCTGTGTAAGAGAAGCCTCAATTCAGCACAAACGATTAAGGTAAGTAATAATACTAACCTAAGGATGGTGCCATCATATATGAGAGCAAGCAGAAATCCAGAGAAAATAAGGACAAATTGGCAACAACAAATTAGACCTTCTTGTACTTCAGGGAACTGAATAATCCCAGATAGTTTACAATAAAACATAATAATTCAGGATATAAAAGATAGGATTAAAAATAAGCCAGTCATAATGCATTAGAAAAAGTGGTTAAGTAGAGTCTGGGTGCAGTGGCTCATGCCTGTAATCCCAGCATTTTGGGAGGCCAAGGCGAGCAGATCGCTTGACCTCACAAGTTTGAGACCAGCCTGGGCAACATGGGGAAACCCTATCTCTACAAAAATACATTAACTAGCCAGGCATGGTGGCACACACCTGTAGTCTCCGCTCTTCAGAAGGCTGAGGTGGGAGGATAGCTTGAGCCTGGGAGGCAGAGGTTGCAATGAGCTCAAATTGCACCACTGCACTCCAGCGTGGGTGACAGAATGAGACGTCACTTCAAAATTGTTTTTCAAAAAGTGGCTAAGTAGATTTGAAAAAGAATCTTATTTGGTTAAATAATGTATTTGTTTTAGAACTTATTTAATCTAGAATTTTAAAAGTACAGACGTTGCAGATAAAAACAAACTAGCAAAAATAATGGATGTTTAAGACATCAGATTCAACGCAGCCAAAAAGTAAATCAATGAGCTGGAAGATAGATCAGAAAAAAAATTACTCATAATACTAGGTGAACAAGGTAAGGAAATAATGAAAAATAAACTGAGATAGAAAAGTTAAACAGCAAGGTTTAACATAATCAACATTGATAACAGTGCAGTAACAGTAATCAATGTCCCAGAAAGTTAGAGACTGAAAGATAGGTAATAATGCACCAAAGTCTAATATATACATACTTACCAGTTTAAAGTGTTAGAAATGCTTTAACTCTTTAATAATCCTATGTTTATAAATATTTATAAGCCTATAATCATATAATATTTGTGAGATTATTGTTCCCATTTTAACTATAAAGAGACTGAGGCATCAGAAGGTCAAATAACTTTACCAAGGTCATAGTGTTCTTAAATCATAAAAGCATGATTTGAACTCTAAATGTCTGCCTGCAGAGCTTGGACCATCAGTCACTCCAGAGCTGGGACTTTTAATCACTCTTCTATTTGATAGAGTAATGACTAAAGAATTTCCCACAATTTTTCAGGGATAAACTTTCTGAAGTATCTAAGTTTTCCAGTAAATCTAAATCTGTTCTACAATCAAAACTTTATTATAAATCTGAAGTAGATGTGATAGAAGTCAAGAGTGGAATCTAGGGAGGAGAGATGACAGTGTACGTAAGAAATGTCAGGTCCTTGCTTTACAGAGTGTGAAGTCTGGATAAATTCTCTAAAGATTTAAAATTTAAGTTAACAGGTAATGACAGAGGAAATAATGAAGCGTTCTATATGTATATTTACACACATGCATATGTATGTATATGAGTTATATAATATACATCTTATATACATTATAATGCAACATATTATGGCTATGTAAAATTAGATATATAATTTATTAGGATATATAATATTAATTATATATAATTTAATATAGACATTATATATTTCATTGTAATATATAATACATGACATTCTATGTAATATAATAATTATATATTAATATGATTATTAATTTATATATAATTTTATATAGCCATAACATATTGGATTATAAGCCAAAATATGTTGCATTATATATATACACACACATATATAAAACTACAACAGCTAAATCCACATATCACAGCAAAACCTCAATAGACTCTCTATACATTAAATAGACAAAAAATGTAGGCTAAGCATATGAATTAGCAATGTGAGGGGATTCACTATTCACCAGAACTAAAACCAGAAACACGTAGGAGTGGTGCCTGGGACGATCCTGGGAAGACGACAGGCGGGAACACCAGGGCTCCTCCCCACAGAGACAACACTTGCATGGCAGAATCTGTTTGACGTAACTATTTTGGAACTCTGGAGGCCACTGAAGGCTTGCAACTTCCAGGGAAAAGCTTAGGCATTACAGGGTGGTTAACTTAGGTCGAATTCATCTCACAGCAGAATACCAGCTACTCATCCCCGCTAGCCCCATGGCAGGCAGCTGCACACGTGTTTCTGCACGCAGCTTGAGGAAACCAAGGTGGGCAAAAAGACCCTGTCCTCCAAATATCAAGGATGTGTGCTCTGGTCATCTATTGCTGCTTCTAATCAAAGAGGTGCAGACAAAGTGGTCATTGTTGTTTAACCTTCCCCTACGGTGGCAGGCCCCTCCCACTCCAGCTGAAGTGACTTCCAGGGAATTTAAAAAGGCTGGCGAGACATTACAGATTAGTACATTCAAAACCAGCTGCATATATGGGAGAAATTAGAAAGTGACCTAAGACTCGGAAAAAAACCTGAGAAGACCTTAAGTTTACACCTCAGGCTGATCTTCAGCACAGAGAGCGCTTACAACAATGAAAAGAGAAAAAAAATTTCACTTAAAAAACTTTAAAAGATAGGGAAAATGGAGAATTTGATTTTTAATTATCACATTTTTAGATGCAAATGTCCATTTTTCAAGCAAAAAAAATTCACAAGTCATACAAAAAAATAAGAAGGTATGACTCATTCAAAGGAAAAAATTAATTGATAGAAACTGTCCCTGAAAAAAACTTAATGACAGATCTACTAGACAAAGACTTTTAAAAAATTATTTTAAAGATGCTCAAAGAAAGAAAGGAAGATGTGAAAAAAGTCAAGAAAACTATGTGTAAACAAAATGAAACTATCATTTTTGTACAGAAGACAACCTAAAAAGAAACAAACAAAAAATTATGGAGCTGAAAAATACAATAACTGAAATAAAGAATTCATTCACCAGAGGGACTCAAAGGTAGATTTAAGCAGGTAAAAGTAATTATTAGCTTATGTTTTTGGTCACAGAATAAATAAAAATATAATTTTGTGATATCAACAAAGGAGAGGGTTAGGGACAGTGTTATAAAGAGCAGAATTTCTGTATGCCATTGAAGTTAAGCTGATATGAATTCTAATACTGTTATAATTTTAGAATATTTAATGTAATCCCCATGGGAACCACAAATAAAATAGCTCTACAATATATGCAAAAGAAAATGAGAAGAAAATTTAAATGTTTTACTATAAAACTCAGCTAAACACAAGACAGTAATGCAGAAAGTAAGGGACAAAAAAGCTATAAGGCATAACCGAAACAAACAGCAAAATGACAGAAGTGGGTCCCCCCTTATCAGTAATTACTTGAAATGTAAATAGATTAAATGCTCTAATCAAGACAGAGATCAACAGAATATATATTAAAAAACAACAACAACATGACTCAATTACATGTGGTCTATAAGAGAATACTTTAGATCCAAATATACAAATAGATTAAAATTGCTGACACATGCTGCAACATGAGAGAACTGTTAGAACATTACGCTAGGTGAAGGAAGGCTGTTACGAAAAGACAAAAACCATTTGATTTCACTCATGTGAGATACTCAGAGGAGACAGAATCATTGAGCTACAAAATAGAATGGTGGTTGCTGGGCTTTGGGGAGAGAGGAATCAGGAGTTATGTTTTAATTGATATAATTTTCAGTTTTCCAAGATGAAAAGAGTCAGGTAGATAGATGATGGTGATGGCTGCATAAACATTATTAATGTATTTATTAATACATTATTTTACACTTAAAATGGTTAACGTGCATGTTATATGTATTTTAACACAATTTGTAAAATGGGGAAAAATTGTTTTGGAGGTTCTAAGCAAAGATATCAGCCAAAAATAAAAATTATAAAGATTTGATAAAAATATTGCATCTCTTTCCATTGGGGTTACAAAGTATACTGGTAACAAATTAACTATATTGAATTAGATAACAAAAAAGATGAAAACGACAACCTACGATAATGAGGAGAATCCAAAGTAATACAAACTTTTCTCCAGTGAAATAAAAGTAATTGAGCACAGTGTATTTCAAGACCTTCCTACAAGAAGCAAAATCATCTAGCAGTCCTGAGAGGTCACTGATTTCTCCATGGAGAGTGTGAGTCGTAAGAGAGTGTGAGTCACTTTTGAAGGGCTCACTGAAGAATTAAGTATAAAAGACTTCAAGTAGTAAGGGAAGGAGAAATTAATTCTAAAGAAACTATCAAGAAATTATACATATCCTAAGTTGTATATAACAACAACAACAAAAAATACCACTTATCAAACGCTCACTGGCTGGATACAGTGGCTCATGCCTGTAATCCCAGCACTTTTGGAGGCCCAGGCAGGTGGATTGCTTGAACCCAAGAACTCGAGATCAGCCTGGAGAATATAGTGAGACCCTGTCTGTACATAAAATACAAAAATTGGCTGGGTGTACCTGCATCCACCCACAGTCCCGGGTACTTGAGAGGCTGAGGTGGGAGGATCACCTGAGCTGGGGAGGTCGGGGCTACATAAAGCTGGGATTGCAGAGTAAGACCCTGTCTCAAAACAAAAACAAACAAACAAAACCCAAACAAACACCCACATAGTTCTGTACTCTCTAGCAAGATTGGCATATGTTGAGCAAAGCCATAGTATAACCAGCCAAGGTTCCTCACAAAGAAAGTATGCAGATCCAGGGGCTTTTGTGAATATTCTAGGAGTTCATGGCTAAGTGAAAGCTGTTCACTGCCAAGCCAGTGGCTCACCAAATTTAGACTACATCAATAGGGACCCTCGGGAGAGTCGGTTTGGTTCAGATCCTTCGTAAGACATTAAGTCAGCTTTAGAAAAGGAGCCAGAAGCTCTTGTGACAAGAGACTTTTTCATTTATACCTGCTTGCACCTGCCTGGGAGATGTCAAAACCAAATACTGTTTCACTACACTGGGATCTGTTTTAACTCATTATATGCAGACCACAGAACTCATCCCATTCTACCTGAAACGCCAGCTTTCAAGCCTTAGTTGGAATAGGTGCCATCTACAGTCATCACCTCCATCCCTCCACTCCCTCCACCCACACTTTTTGTAGTGCTAAAAATCCAGACATGTCTCCCTCAGCAATTACTCTGAATTTTTTTTTATTTCCTTGCTTGGCAAATAAATAAACTCAGTTTTGTTTGAAAACAATGAAGATGGTGCTCCATGGGGCAGGGTTAGAGGTAAACAGGAGCAGGGCAGAGATGGCTGCTTTCATTATGAGCCCTTAGACATTGCTTGATACATTTATTTCAGTAAAGTGTTGTTTGATTAAGTTGAACCATATACAATTTCCATTTGTATAGACCAATAACGGCAGAATATTCTAAATTTATGAAGTTTTACTTAGTTTAGTACTTTTTCAGGCAACCCCTTATAAAGAAAAAGATCCCAGGACTTGAAGTTACCAATGACCAATTCTCACAAGTGGAATCTGTTTTACTCTGAAGATGAGTCATATTACAGAAGACTTCTCACATCTAAAACTAAGTAAAAGAACTCTGTGAAACTATACTCTCTAAGTATTCTCTGTTATTCAAACCATGTATGTATTGTAGCTGTCTCTCTTTTTCCTTAAGAATTTATCAATTTTAAAAATACTTACTATATTATCACATTATGCTTATTTTTAATTCTTTCCTAATTAAAAAATCTAATTACACAATGATGAACACTGAGACCAAAATTCTGTCTTTTTAATTTGATTAAATAATGTCATTAATTTTTGCCACACCCTTTACATGGAATGCACTCTATATTTTTATTTAGTTGAATTCTAAAATATATATAATTAGAATACTGATAAAATTCTCCACTTCTGATTTATATATTTGTAATTATATCTCTTGGTCTTTTCTAAGTAGTTTCTTGATAGATGACAGTCACACTAATGTAAATTTAAGTTATTATTTTTAACATTTGTCTCTGAATTTATTTTTTTCATTACTTACATACGTTTTTGCACATATCACTTTAGGTTTGTTTTTTTTTTCTTTTTAGATGTATATATACATATACGTGTGTGTGTGTGTATATGTATGTGTGTGTACTTTTTTCTTCTGAGTGAATAATAACAGTAGAGTAGGATGGAGTTGTGGGAGCATGGACAGGGTGCCAGCAGATATGATACCTGGGTGGCTTGACTGTGTCCTAACTAGCAGATGCATTTGGCCAAGTCACTTTCAAATATCTCTCACTTCCTAACCTACAAAAGGAGGACTCTGTGCTGACCATTGTTTGGTTCTCCTAGTGTCATATTTTACAGTCGCATGACCTATAGCACACTCCATTGGTCTGGCCATGTAAGAAACTTACTACGAGTTATGGACACAGAACACGTCGACCCAGTGCCCCTCAGCTGGAACATCGCACCATGTTGTCTTCCCGTTCAGGGCACCACGTGCTTTAAATTTCTACCGGCACCTATAGTGATTCTGAAACTACATCTGGAACTTCTAAAAGTCATTACCAAATGAAGCAATCTTACATTTTTAAAAGTGGGCCAATTGTAGACCATGCTTTATGACTGCTGGAATTACTCCCACATAGAACCAACAACTGGGTCTAATAACCCACTCCATTGAGAAATTATAATAGCACAGTTTAACATACCATCAAAAAGTGAATTCCCAAACAACTTAATTTTGGTTCCTAGGTTCTCACTAACCAGTTTCTTTTTAAACGATGACTCAATTGCAGAATGCTGACTAAATCCACAGTTCATTACAAAGCACCATGCTCACACATTGACTTCATATGTAATCTGTTACATCTTTTATCCTCTTTGGATTTTTATTAATGTATGGTTTTGAATAAATGCATAGGAATTTCCCCACTTTCCTCTCAAATATTTACACCGGAAGTAAAAAAGTGAAAGTTCCCCAGAACTGCCTTTGCACATGCTAATCACAAGTGAATACACTAGTGTGTTATACCCATCCACTCAGTCTGTTCATTAACCACTAACAAGCATGGTGGGCATTCAGAAATCAAACACATATATTAAGCTTCACATAGTTCATGTCGAGATTATTTTGGCACTGGCTTCTGTAAATAAGTTGTTATAATTTATGACACTGAATTTTTACCATATCTGGCAGCTGGAACTACGGAGCAATGAATTAACTGATTGGTTTTCATGAACTTCAATGAAGAAACAAAACCAATTGGCTTATATGTCATAGTATTTTTGGTTAAGATTGATACCAGACTTGTGGTTGTTATCTTTGTTGGTGCATTTAAAAATTGTTTGCATTTTAAAGCACTTCTAATAATTTTTAGATATGTTTGTTTTAAAATAGTTGACATGGTGAAGCAGGACTAGTTTTTTGTCAGTGGTGCAATGGTGCATAAAGGTCACTGGACAACAATTTGGTTATTTAAACCAATTATATGACAAGGAAAAGAAATTATGCTTGGAAACCATGGCATTATACATCATATATTGGGAAAGGGGTTATTCAATTGAACACTCTTGAGAGCATTTATAATCTAAAGCTCAGTTACAAGTTTTGGTCTCAGAAATCAAGGACCTTTCCCAAAGACATGTAACCATGGAAAATGCCACTTATTGACCAGAAAAGACAATTTCATTGTCTAAGGCAGTTGATTTGAGTGGGGGGTTAAAGTTATGTCAAATTAACCAAGGCATATACAATTTGAATTTATAACTTAACTGTGATGTCTATTGCTTGCTTGCTAAGAATATATTTAGGGATTTTCTTCTCTATTTTTTTAATTCAACAAAAGCAATACCAAGAGGTCTTCTCACTTCAGATGATATGTTTTGGAAATCACCTTTTTGTTGGCTCTGAACAAACCTGTGCTTTCTTGATAGGAAAAAAAGTCATTATATGAAAAATATACTTGCACATGCATGTTTATAACAGCACAAATTGCAATTGCAAAGATACGGAACCAGTCCAAATGCCCATCAATCAACGAGTGGATAAAAATCTCTATGTTATAGTCTCACTCATAAGTGGGAGCTAAGCTATGAGGATGCAAAGGCATAAGAATGGTCCGATGGACTTTGGAAACTCCGAAGGAAAGGTTGGGAAGAGGGTGAGGGATAAAACACTAGAAGCTGGGCTCAGCGTGTACTACTCGAGTGATGGGTGCACCAAAATCTCAGAAATCACTACTAAAGAGCTTACTCATCTAACCAAATACCACCTATGGAAAACCTAGAAACTTATGGAAATAATTTTTTAAAGGAGAGTGAGAGATCACTAATTACAGTGGCCAATGTTTTCTGTAGTTGTGGCCAAGTCACCACGTAAGAAGTGGTAGTATGTGTGAGAAGTGGGAGTATGTGTCTTTCTTAAAACTGACATGACAAATATATGGAGTTAAGGTATCTCACAGATTCAAATCCTTCAAAAATCTGCTGTCTATATCTGCTCTTTCTCTCTCTCTCTCTGTGTGTGTATATATGTATATCTTTTATTATATAAGTACCTTTTATTTTAGTATGAATTTTAAAATTGGTTTGTCAATTTCTGCAAAAGAAAAAATATATTATTGTAATATAGATTGCATTAAATCTGTAGACTAATTTGAGGAGTATTGCCAACTTAACGATATTGTCTTCAAATCCTTGAACACGGATTATTTTTCCACTCATTTAGATCATTTTTAGTTTATCTTAACAATGTAATATAGTTTTTCGTGTACTAGTCTTGGCTTTCTTTTGTTAAATTTTCTAGGAATATTATGCTTTTTGATGTTACTCTGAATGGACTTTTAGTTTTACTTTGAATTGTTCATTGCTAGTATACAGAAGTAACATTCATTTTTGTATATTAATCATATATCTTGCAACTTTTCTAAACTCCTTTATGAGTTGTACTAGTTTTTTAGTAGGTTTCTCAGTGTTTTATGCATACAAAACTATGTCATCTTGTGAATAACGACAGCTTTACAACTTCCTCACCAATCTCAATGTCTTGATTCATTTTTCATGTTTAATTGCCTAGTTAAGACCTCCAGGACAATGTCTAACAAAATTAGTGAGATTGCACATCCTTGTCTTATTCCTGATCTTAAAGGAAAAGCACTACACACTTCTCCGGAAGTATGATGATACCTATAGGTTCTTCAAATATGCCTTTATCAGATTGGGAAAGTTTTCTATACCGGGTTTTTTTTTTTTTTTTTTTTTTTTTGAGAAGTTTCATTGTGACTGGGTATCACCATGACTGGGAAATTTCAATTATTTTTATGAAACTATTGAGATAATTGTGGCTTTTAATCTTTATATTATTAATCAAAAAGTACTGCATTAATAGATTTTTCCATGTTACACCAGACTTGCATATTTGAAATACATTTAATTTGATCATGATACATAATATTTTTATGTCTTGCTAGATTTGGTTTGCTAGCATTTGCTTCAGAATTTTTACATATTTATTCATGAAAGATATTGGTCTGTACCTTTCCTTTTTTGTAATATTTTTATCTGGCTTTGGTATCAAAGTAATATTGGCTTTATCAAATACACTGAGAAGTGGTTACTCTTTCTTTATCTTCTGAATGAATCCATGAAGGTTTCATAGAATTCACAAGGGAAAGGGAAATCATTCAGGAGACACTAAGTGACAAGACCTACCTAGTTATCTTTTTTTTTTTTGAGGTGAAGTCTCACTCTGTCACCCAGGCTGGAGTGCAATCATATGATCTCAGCTCCCTGCAACCTCCCTCTCCCAGGTTCAAGCGATTCTCCTGACTCAGCTTCCAGAGTAGCTGGGATTACAGGAGCCCACCACCACACCTGGTTAATTTTTTGTATTTTTGGTAGAGATGGGATTTCACCATGTTGGCCAGGTTGGTCTCAAACTCCTGACCGCAGGTGATCCTCCTGCCTTGGCCTCCCAAAGTGCTGGGATTACAAGCATGAGCCACCCTGCCTGGCCTGTCTTAAAACACAAAACAAAACAAAACAAAACAAAAAAACTGCGGTGGCTCACGCCTGTAATCCCAGCACTTTGGGAGGCTGAGGTGGGCGGATCACAAGATCAGGAGATCAAGACCATCCTGGCTAATATGGTGAAATCTTGTCTCTACTGGGAAAAAAAAAAAAAAATTAGCTGGGTGTGGTGGGGGGCACCTGTAGTCCCAGCTACTTGGGAGGCTGAAGCAGGAGAATGGTGTGAACCTGGGAGGCAGAGCTTGCAGTGATCTGAGATCATGCCACTGCACTCCAACCTGAGCAACAGCACAAGACTCTGTCTCAAAAAAAAAAAAAAAAAAAAAAAAAAAAAAAATTATATATACATATATATGCTATTTTATTTTTTTATTTTAAGTTCCAGGATACATGTGTGGGACGTTTAGGTTTGATACACAGGCAAATGTCTGCCATAGTGGTTTGCTGCACCTAGGTATTAAGCTCCACGTGTATTAGCTATTTATCTTGTTGCTTTCTCTCCCTGTGGTCCCCTGACAGGCCCCAGTGTGTATTGTTCCCCTCCCTGTGTGTTCTTATTGTTCAGCTCCCACTTATAAGTGAGAACATTTGGTGTTCGGTTTTCTGTTCCTGTGTCAGTTTGCTGAGGATAATGGCTTCCAGCTCCATCCGTGTCCCTGCAGAGGACATGATCTCATTCCTTTTTATGGCTGCATAGTATTCCATGGTGTATATGTACCACAATTTCTTTATACAGTCTATCATTGATGGGCATTTGGGTTAATTTCATGTCCAAAGAGCCCATTTTAATTTTATTTTTCTTTATTTATTTTACTTCCTATTTCCCTTATTTCTACCCTTTATTACTTTTATACTTCTGTTTGTTTTGAATTTCCTTTGATATTTTTTCTAATCTCATAAAAAATATTAATTTGAGATTTTAACTTTTTTTCTAATACAGACATTCATACTTATATATTTCTTCCTAAATAATGCTTTAGCTGTATCCCTTTATTTTTGTTGATTTGTTTTTATTTTTATTTATCCTGAAGTTTTGTTATAATTTTCCTGAAATTTCTTTTTTGAACCATTTTTATTTAGAATCATGTATTTGTTACACATATTTTTTACATGTAAATTTTATATATAAGGGCATACTTTTATAATTTCAATTATTTTTAATATATTAAGATTTATCTTATTGCCTAACTTATGACCTATCCTGGAGAAATGTGCATTTGATAAGAATATCACATAGAGTGTTCTGTGGAACAATGATTAGAAGTAAATGCTAGTGTCAAATCCCCTATATCCTTGTTGCCTAGTTTTTTTAACCCATAATTGAAAGCAGTTTATTGAAATCTCCAACTATTATTATTGAAATACCTATTTCTTCTTGTCAATCCTGTCAGTTTTTCTTTTATATATTCTTGAGCCCTGTTAAGATACACTTATAGTAATCAGATCTTTCTGTTAAATTGACCCTTTTATTATTATAAAATGTCTATACTTTTCTCTGCTCTTTTTTTTTTAGTCTATTTTGTCTAGTTTAACTACTCCAGTTCTATTTTGGTTAGTGTTTACATGGCATATTTTTGCATCCTTTTTATTTGTAACTTTGAAACTTAAATGTATCTCTCATGAATAGCATATAGCTATATCACTGGTTTTAATCCAATCTGATGACCTGTACCTTTTAATTGTTTTATTTTGTTGAGTCTACTCACATTTAACATACCATTGATACAGTTAGACTGTTTCTTGTCATTTTGCTATTTTTCATACTTCTCATACTATTTCTTTCTCTTTCTTCTTTACATCTTCAATTTTATTAAGCAGATATTTTCTAGTGTATCATTTGAATTTATTTTTTGATGCTTTGAGTATTTTTTAAATAGTTTTTACTGGTTGCTCTAGGGATTGTAATACACATATTTACTTCCCAGAATTGATTTTAGATTTATATTTGCTTAATTTTAGAAAAAGAGAGAAAGTTTGTTCCACACTAACTCCAATCTCTATTTGTGATATTTTTGCCATATATATATACATATTTTACATATTTGTAGATTATGTAATCCACCATTAGAGATTTATAATTACTGTTTTATATAATCTTACATGTATTAAATAAGATAAAAAATTCTTTATTAATTTTCCTGTTTTTCATTCCAGTAGCCTTCATTTGTTCCTGCAGACTTGTGTTACCATTTGGTGTCACTTCTTTGCTCCACTGAGTCCTTCTTCCCTTCAGCATTCTATGTATTATACTCTCAAATTAATCTCCCTCTGCTACAGCTTCAGAAATTCAATTTTATTGATCCTGTCTGATATGGCCTGGCTGTGTCCCCACCCAAATCTCATCCTGAACTGTAGTTCCCATAATCCTCATTTGTTGTGGGAGGGACCCAGTGGGAGGTAATTAAACCATGAAGGAGGTGACCCCCATGTTGTTCTCGTGACAGTAAGTTCTCACAAGATCTGATGGTTTTATAAGGAGCTTTTTCCCATTTTGCTCAGCACGTCTCCTTCCTGTTGTCACGTGAAGGATATGTTTGCTTCCCCTTCCACAATGATTGTAAGTTTCCTGAGGCCTTCCCAGCCATGCTGAGCTGTAATTGAACCTGTTTCCTTTATAAATTACCCAGTCTCAAGTATGTTTTTATCAGTACTGTGGGAATGGACAAAATACACTGCCTTCTGCTATTGTTTTTTTTTTTAAAGAGGAATGTGCAGTTACATAGCACTTTGTCATTACTATGAGATTACTTTTACTGGTGTCCTTTGTTTATTTATGTGGTTGAAATCACTGTCTTGTATTACTTGTCAGTTGGGATAACTTCCTTTAGTATTTCTTTAAGGCATGTGCACTGATAAATGAATCGTGTCAGTTTTGTTTATTTTAAAATGTCATTATTTCAACTTTATTGGTATTAACTTTTCATTTCCCTGGTTATAGAATTTTTATTTGATAGTTTTGTTGTGTGTGTGTGTGTTTTCCTTAAGCATGTTAAATACGGCATTCCACTACCTTCTGACCGCCATTGTTTCTAGTGACAAGTCCGCTGTTAATCTTAGTAAGTTTAATTTTAAGTGAAGAATTCCTTTTCTCTCTTGTTGTCTTAAAATATTTTTTCTGTATCTTTGTCCTTTATTATTTTGACTGTGATATGTCTCTATGTGAGTCCTTGTTGTTACTCTACTTTGAGTTTAAGGTTTTTTTTTACACATTAAGTGTAGATTTATGTTTTTCATCATGTTTAGGACATTTTCCTCATAGTTGTGAATGTTTCTCCTAACCCTTTCTTTCTTCACCTCATTATGTGTATGTACACTAATTACGCATATGTTGGTGGGCTTAACATTGTCGCACAAATCTCTGAGGCTCTCTTCATTTTTATTCAATCTCTTTTTCTATTTTTCAGATTTCATAATCTCCAGTGATCTTTATTCAAGCTCACTGACTTCTTTTTGCTGAAAGCACAAATTTATTGTTGAGCTTTGTAAATTTTTTGTAACTTACCATTTGACTCCAGAATTATCATGTGATTTTTGTAAATTCTAGATTTATTAATTCCTTACTAATAAGCTCTTTTAAGAATCATTGTCATTATATTTTTCTCTTAATTTTTAATCATAATTTCCTTTAGTTCTTTGAGTATATTTATACTAGTTGCATTAAAATATCTTTCTGCTAAACCCAACATCAAGTCCTCTTAATGGCAGTTTCTACAGCCTTATTTTTGTTCCTGTACAACAATCAGACTATCCCATCTGTTTGCAAGTCTTATAATTTTTTTGTTATAAAGTGGACATTTTAGATATTACATCATGAAAATTCCAGATTTTAATTAGTCCTACTCTCCCACATAGATGTTGGTGTTGCTGTTTCTTGCTTGTTTCTTGTTATTTATTTGTTTTGCTGGACTAATTCGGCAAAGTCTGTTTTTCCTGAGGTGCACAGCTTCGATGTTTCTGCTCATTTTTATCTCCCTTTAAAATTTTTTTATTTTTAGACTTAGATTTCCAGAGGTCTCCCCTGGGTCATCATAGCTTAAAGTTTAGCCAGTGATTGGTGAGAAGTTGTACCTAAGCCTTTCAATTTTGCTGGTAGATCTGTGTGGAACGGATAATGCTTTCCAGTTGACCCTTTGTTCAGCCAGAAATGAAATCACTTTCAGATGCCTGCTCTGCTTGCTCATTAGTGGACACACCTTGTGCATACACACAGCATTTCAGACTCTCAAGGATGTAACCATATCAGGGGCTTTTAGCTATCTTCTTTCTTCCTGGGTCCTCTCTGTTCAAGCTCTGAGTGGTATGTTCACTTACTTGTTGCTACTAATTTCATAAACCATCAGCCTTCTCTTAACTGCTCACCTCTAATACCTCTCTTAATGTTAAAGCCTTAAGGCATGAATTCATTTATGCCATATACCTATGAAGTGCACTTCCTCAGTAGAGCTGGGTGAACCTCTGTCCCACTGCACCGGAGCTGGAGGCGGGGTGAGGGTGGCCTGCTTTTACTGCAGTGAACACTCCTACCTTGCAACAAAGAGTTGGAAGGACGGTTGCCCCTTCTTGGTTTGCCTCTTCCATCAGGGAACCTATGACATATGAGTGGAAGTCTGGGAATGGTGGTAGGGAGCGACTGAGAATCAAATATTTTTGACTCGATGCAATTAGGCCTATAATCTACAGGTGAGAGCTGAGTGGCTGAAACAAGTCCCAGTTATTTTGTGCAATCCACCCAGAGAAGATTTTCTACAACACAGAGCTTGAAAGACATGCAACATGCTGGAGACTCCCTTCCAGGCAAAACTATAGCCTTATATCTAGAAGCTGGGGGAAAGGGAACCCTTACATTGTAGGCACCCATCCTGAGTAGTTCCCACAACATGGAGCTTGTGAAGATGGGGGAAGGGGCAGGTTGTGGTTCAGTGACAGTCTCAACTTGTTCTTATTGGGGTTTAGCAGGTTTTTTAGGATAAGTTCTTCTCAATTTGCTGGTATGTCCTTAGGTCAAGTTCCAGAAACTTTAAATGTATGTGTTTTATAATTTTCACCAGTGAAATGGTTGTTTCATTGAGAAAAGGATCTGCCAAACTCCTCACATAACTATTTCTTCTAACAACA